>NW_027208446.1:559507-638709 GCF_027789765.1 Dendropsophus ebraccatus | reverse complement strand
TCGATTTTTGGCTATGTGCTAGAAATGAAATTCAGTGCGGATTGGATGACAGGCACCCTAGGCACCCAGGATCGGCTTTAGTTTCACGTGTATCTCTTAAGCCGGCAGAGAAAACCCACCTGATATGCGCTCCACACAATTGAATTAGAGACGCCGTTGATTTTCTATGGGAATTGCAGAAATGACTTCTAAGCCTCAAAATAATGACTTTTTTTCCTAAGGTGGTAGGAATGAAACTCAGTGCGGGCTGGATGGGGTCCCCCCTGGGCACCGCAGACCTAAGCTTGTTTAACTCCTACCTCTTAAAGGGACCGAGAAAAAATGACCTTTTCTGCACTCCAATGTAAGTCAATGGGGCGATTTTTTGGCTATGTGCTAGAAATGAAATTCAGTGCGGATTGGATGACAGGCACCCTAGGCACCCAGGATCGGCTTTAGTTTCACGTGTATCTCTTAAGCCGGCAGAGAAAACCCACCTGATATGCGCTCCACACAATTGAATTAGAGACGCCGTTGATTTTCTATGGGAATTGCAGAAATGACTTCTAAGCCTCAAAATAATGACTTTTTTTCCTAAGGTGGTAGGAATGAAACTCAGTGCGGGCTGGATGGGGTCCCCCCTGGGCACCGCAGACCTAAGCTTGTTTAACTCCTACCTCTTAAAGGGACCGAGAAAAAATGACCTTTTCTGCACTCCAATGTAAGTCAATGGGGCGATTTTTTGGCTATGTGCTAGAAATGAAATTCAGTGCGGATTGGATGACAGGCACCCTAGGCACCCAGGATCGGCTTTAGTTTCACGTGTATCTCTTAAGCCGGCAGAGAAAACCCACCTGATATGCGCTCCACACAATTGAATTAGAGACGCCGTTGATTTTCTATGGGAATTGCAGAAATGACTTCTAAGCCTCAAAATAATGACTTTTTTTCCTAAGGTGGTAGGAATGAAACTCAGTGCGGGCTGGATGGGGTCCCCCCTGGGCACCGCAGACCTAAGCTTGTTTAACTCCTACCTCTTAAAGGGACCGAGAAAAAATGACCTTTTCTGCACTCCAATGTAAGTCAATGGGGCGATTTTTTGGCTATGTGCTAGAAATGAAATTCAGTGCGGATTGGATGACAGGCACCCTAGGCACCCAGGATCGGCTTTAGTTTCACGTGTATCTCTTAAGCCGGCAGAGAAAACCCACCTGATATGCGCTCCACACAATTGAATTAGAGACGCCGTTGATTTTCTATGGGAATTGCAGAAATGACTTCTAAGCCTCAAAATAATGACTTTTTTTCCTAAGGTGGTAGGAATGAAACTCAGTGCGGGCTGGATGGGGTCCCCCCTGGGCACCGCAGACCTAAGCTTGTTTAACTCCTACCTCTTAAAGGGACCGAGAAAAAATGACCTTTTCTGCACTCCAATGTAAGTCAATGGGGCGATTTTTTGGCTATGTGCTAGAAATGAAATTCAGTGCGGATTGGATGACAGGCACCCTAGGCACCCAGGATCGGCTTT
Organism: Dendropsophus ebraccatus; assembly: GCF_027789765.1. Classification (NCBI taxonomy): domain Eukaryota; kingdom Metazoa; phylum Chordata; class Amphibia; order Anura; family Hylidae; genus Dendropsophus; species Dendropsophus ebraccatus. The sequence continues at coordinate 637,202 of NW_027208446.1, read as the reverse complement.
AGTTTCACGTGTATCTCTTAAGCCGGCAGAGAAAACCCACCTGATATGCGCTCCACACAATTGAATTAGAGACGCCGTTGATTTTCTATGGGAATTGCAGAAATGACTTCTAAGCCTCAAAATAATGACTTTTTTTCCTAAGGTGGTAGGAATGAAACTCAGTGCGGGCTGGATGGGGTCCCCCCTGGGCACCGCAGACCTAAGCTTGTTTAACTCCTACCTCTTAAAGGGACCGAGAAAAAATGACCTTTTCTGCACTCCAATGTAAGTCAATGGGGCGATTTTTTGGCTATGTGCTAGAAATGAAATTCAGTGCGGATTGGATGACAGGCACCCTAGGCACCCAGGATCGGCTTTAGTTTCACGTGTATCTCTTAAGCCGGCAGAGAAAACCCACCTGATATGCGCTCCACACAATTGAATTAGAGACGCCGTTGATTTTCTATGGGAATTGCAGAAATGACTTCTAAGCCTCAAAATAATGACTTTTTTTCCTAAGGTGGTAGGAATGAAACTCAGTGCGGGCTGGATGGGGTCCCCCCTGGGCACCGCAGACCTAAGCTTGTTTAACTCCTACCTCTTAAAGGGACCGAGAAAAAATGACCTTTTCTGCACTCCAATGTAAGTCAATGGGGCGATTTTTTGGCTATGTGCTAGAAATGAAATTCAGTGCGGATTGGATGACAGGCACCCTAGGCACCCAGGATCGGCTTTAGTTTCACGTGTATCTCTTAAGCCGGCAGAGAAAACCCACCTGATATGCGCTCCACACAATTGAATTAGAGACGCCGTTGATTTTCTATGGGAATTGCAGAAATGACTTCTAAGCCTCAAAATAATGACTTTTTTTCCTAAGGTGGTAGGAATGAAACTCAGTGCGGGCTGGATGGGGTCCCCCCTGGGCACCGCAGACCTAAGCTTGTTTAACTCCTACCTCTTAAAGGGACCGAGAAAAAATGACCTTTTCTGCACTCCAATGTAAGTCAATGGGGCGATTTTTTGGCTATGTGCTAGAAATGAAATTCAGTGCGGATTGGATGACAGGCACCCTAGGCACCCAGGATCGGCTTTAGTTTCACGTGTATCTCTTAAGCCGGCAGAGAAAACCCACCTGATATGCGCTCCACACAATTGAATAGAGACGCCGTTGATTTTCTATGGGAATTGCAGAAATGACTTCTAAGCCTCAAAATAATGACTTTTTTTCCTAAGGTGGTAGGAATGAAACTCAGTGCGGGCTGGATGGGGTCCCCCCTGGGCACCGCAGACCTAAGCTTGTTTAACTCCTACCTCTTAAAGGGACCGAGAAAAAATGACCTTTTCTGCACTCCAATGTAAGTCAATGGGGCGATTTTTTGGCTATGTGCTAGAAATGAAATTCAGTGCGGATTGGATGACAGGCACCCTAGGCACCCAGGATCGGCTTTAGTTTCACGTGTATCTCTTAAGCCGGCAGAGAAAACCCACCTGATATGCGCTCCACACAATTGAATTAGAGACGCCGTTGATTTTCTATGGGAATTGCAGAAATGACTTCTAAGCCTCAAAATAATGACTTTTTTTCCTAAGGTGGTAGGAATGAAACTCAGTGCGGGCTGGATGGGGTCCCCCCTGGGCACCGCAGACCTAAGCTTGTTTAACTCCTACCTCTTAAAGGGACCGAGAAAAAATGACCTTTTCTGCACTCCAATGTAAGTCAATGGGGCGATTTTTTGGCTATGTGCTAGAAATGAAATTCAGTGCGGATTGGATGACAGGCACCCTAGGCACCCAGGATCGGCTTTAGTTTCACGTGTATCTCTTAAGCCGGCAGAGAAAACCCACCTGATATGCGCTCCACACAATTGAATTAGAGACGCCGTTGATTTTCTATGGGAATTGCAGAAATGTCTTCTAAGCCTCAAAATAATGACTTTTTTTCCTAAGGTGGTAGGAATGAAACTCAGTGCGGGCTGGATGGGGTCCCCCCTGGGCACCGCAGACCTAAGCTTGTTTAACTCCTACCTCTTAAAGGGACCGAGAAAAAATGACCTTTTCTGCACTCCAATGTAAGTCAATGGGGCGATTTTTTGGCTATGTGCTAGAAATGAAATTCAGTGCGGATTGGATGTCAGGCACCCTAGGCACCCAGGATCGGCTTTAGTTTCACGTGTATCTCTTAAGCCGGCAGAGAAAACCCACCTGATATGCGCTCCACACAATTGAATTAGAGACGCCGTTGATTTTCTATGGGAATTGCAGAAATGACTTCTAAGCCTCAAAATAATGACTTTTTTTCCTAAGGTGGTAGGAATGAAACTCAGTGCGGGCTGGATGGGGTCCCCCCTGGGCACCGCAGACCTAAGCTTGTTTAACTCCTACCTCTTAAAGGGACCGAGAAAAAATGACCTTTTCTGCACTCCAATGTAAGTCAATGGGGCGATTTTTTGGCTATGTGCTAGAAATGAAATTCAGTGCGGATTGGATGACAGGCACCCTAGGCACCCAGGATCGGCTTTAGTTTCACGTGTATCTCTTAAGCCGGCAGAGAAAACCCACCTGATATGCGCTCCACACAATTGAATTAGAGACGCCGTTGATTTTCTATGGGAATTGCAGAAATGACTTCTAAGCCTCAAAATAATGACTTTTTTTCCTAAGGTGGTAGGAATGAAACTCAGTGCGGGCTGGATGGGGTCCCCCCTGGGCACCGCAGACCTAAGCTTGTTTAACTCCTACCTCTTAAAGGGACCGAGAAAAAATGACCTTTTCTGCACTCCAATGTAAGTCAATGGGGCGATTTTTTGGCTATGTGCTAGAAATGAAATACAGTGCGGATTGGATGACAGGCACCCTAGGCACCCAGGATCGGCTTTAGTTTCACGTGTATCTCTTAAGCCGGCAGAGAAAACCCACCTGATATGCGCTCCACACAATTGAATTAGAGACGCCGTTGATTTTCTATGGGAATTGCAGAAATGACTTCTAAGCCTCAAAATAATGACTTTTTTTCCTAAGGTGGTAGGAATGAAACTCAGTGCGGGCTAGATGGGGTCCCCCCTGGGCACCGCAGACCTAAGCTTGTTTAACTCCTACCTCTTAAAGGGACCGAGAAAAAATGACCTTTTCTGCACTCCAATGTAAGTCAATGGGGCGATTTTTTGGCTATGTGCTAGAAATGAAATTGAGTGCGGATTGGATGACAGGCACCCTAGGCACCCAGGATCGGCTTTAGTTTCACGTGTATCTCTTAAGCCGGCAGAGAAAACCCACCTGATATGCGCTCCACACAATTGAATTAGAGACGCCGTTGATTTTCTATGGGAATTGCAGAAATGACTTCTAAGCCTCAAAATAATGACTTTTTTTCCTAAGGTGGTAGGAATGAAACTCAGTGCGGGCTGGATGGGGTCCCCCCTGGGCACCGCAGACCTAAGCTTGTTTAACTCCTACCTCTTAAAGGGACCGAGAAAAAATGACCTTTTCTGCACTCCAATGTAAGTCAATGGGGCGATTTTTTGGCTATGTGCTAGAAATGAAATTGAGTGCGGATTGGATGACAGGCACCCTAGGCACCCAGGATCGGCTTTAGTTTCACGTGTATCTCTTAAGCCGGCAGAGAAAACCCACCTGATATGCGCTCCACACAATTGAATTAGAGACGCCGTTGATTTTCTATGGGAATTGCAGAAATGACTTCTAAGCCTCAAAATAATGACTTTTTTTCCTAAGGTGGTAGGAATGAAACTCAGTGCGGGCTGGATGGGGTCCCCCCTGGGCACCGCAGACCTAAGCTTGTTTAACTCCTACCTCTTAAAGGGACCGAGAAAAAATGACCTTTTCTGCACTCCAATGTAAGTCAATGGGGCGATTTTTTGGCTATGTGCTAGAAATGAAATTGAGTGCGGATTGGATGACAGGCACCCTAGGCACCCAGGATCGGCTTTAGTTTCACGTGTATCTCTTAAGCCGGCAGAGAAAACCCACCTGATATGCGCTCCACACAATTGAATTAGAGACGCCGTTGATTTTCTATGGGAATTGCAGAAATGACTTCTAAGCCTCAAAATAATGACTTTTTTTCCTAAGGTGGTAGGAATGAAACTCAGTGCGGGCTGGATGGGGTCCCCCCTGGGCACCGCAGACCTAAGCTTGTTTAACTCCTACCTCTTAAAGGGACCGAGAAAAAATGACCTTTTCTGCACTCCAATGTAAGTCAATGGGGCGATTTTTTGGCTATGTGCTAGAAATGAAATTGAGTGCGGATTGGATGACAGGCACCCTAGGCACCCAGGATCGGCTTTAGTTTCACGTGTATCTCTTAAGCCGGCAGAGAAAACCCACCTGATATGCGCTCCACACAATTGAATTAGAGACGCCGTTGATTTTCTATGGGAATTGCAGAAATGACTTCTAAGCCTCAAAATAATGACTTTTTTTCCTAAGGTGGTAGGAATGAAACTCAGTGCGGGCTGGATGGGGTCCCCCCTGGGCACCGCAGACCTAAGCTTGTTTAACTCCTACCTCTTAAAGGGACCGAGAAAAAATGACCTTTTCTGCACTCCAATTGTAAGTCAATGGGGCGATTTTTTGGCTATGTGCTAGAAATGAAATTGAGTGCGGATTGGATGACAGGCACCCTAGGCACCCAGGATCGGCTTTAGTTTCACGTGTATCTCTTAAGCCGGCAGAGAAAACCCACCTGATATGCGCTCCACACAATTGAATTAGAGACGCCGTTGATTTTCTATGGGAATTGCAGAAATGACTTCTAAGCCTCAAAATAATGACTTTTTTTCCTAAGGTGGTAGGAATGAAACTCAGTGCGGGCTGGATGGGGTCCCCCCTGGGCACCGCAGACCTAAGCTTGTTTAACTCCTACCTCTTAAAGGGACCGAGAAAAAATGACCTTTTCTGCACTCCAATGTAAGTCAATGGGGCGATTTTTTGGCTATGTGCTAGAAATGAAATTGAGTGCGGATTGGATGACAGGCACCCTAGGCACCCAGGATCGGCTTTAGTTTCACGTGTATCTCTTAAGCCGGCAGAGAAAACCCACCTGATATGCGCTCCACACAATTGTATTAGAGACGCCGTTGATTTTCTATGGGAATTGCAGAAATGACTTCTAAGCCTCAAAATAATGACTTTTTTTCCTAAGGTGGTAGGAATGAAACTCAGTGCGGGCTAGGATGGGGTCCCCCCTGGGCACCGCAGACCTAAGCTTGTTTAACTCCTACCTCTTAAAGGGACCGAGAAAAAATGACCTTTTCTGCACTCCAATGTAAGTCAATGGGGCGATTTTTTGGCTATGTGCTAGAAATGAAATTGAGTGCGGATTGGATGACAGGCACCCTAGGCACCCAGGATCGGCTTTAGTTTCACGTGTATCTCTTAAGCCGGCAGAGAAAACCCACCTGATATGCGCTCCACACAATTGAATTAGAGACGCCGTTGATTTTCTATGGGAATTGCAGAAATGACTTCTAAGCCTCAAAATAATGACTTTTTTTCCTAAGGTGGTAGGAATGAAACTCAGTGCGGGCTGGATGGGGTCCCCCCTGGGCACCGCAGACCTAAGCTTGTTTAACTCCTACCTCTTAAAGGGACCGAGAAAAAATGACCTTTTCTGCACTCCAATGTAAGTCAATGGGGCGATTTTTTGGCTATGTGCTAGAAATGAAATTGAGTGCGGATTGGATGACAGGCACCCTAGGCACCCAGGATCGGCTTTAGTTTCACCTGTATCTCTTAAGCCGGCAGAGAAAACCCACCTGATATGCGCTCCACACAATTGAATTAGAGACGCCGTTGATTTTCTATGGTAATTGCAGAAATGACTTCTAAGCCTCAAAATAATGACTTTTTTTCCTAAGGTGGTAGGAATGAAACTCAGTGCGGGCTGGATGGGGTCCCCCCTGGGCACCGCAGACCTAAGCTTGTTTAACTCCTACCTCTTAAAGGGACCGAGAAAAAATGACCTTTTCTGCACTCCAATGTAAGTCAATGGGGCGATTTTTTGGCTATGTGCTAGAAATGAAATTGAGTGCGGATTGGATGACAGGCACCCTAGGCACCCAGGATCGGCTTTAGTTTCACGTGTATCTCTTAAGCCGGCAGAGAAAACCCACCTGATATGCGCTCCACACAATTGAATTAGAGACGCCGTTAATTTTCTATGGGAATTGCAGAAATGACTTCTAAGCCTCAAAATAATGACTTTTTTTCCTAAGGTGGTAGGAATGAAACTCAGTGCGGGCTAGATGGGGTCCCCCCTGGGCACCGCAGACCTAAGCTTGTTTAACTCCTACCTCTTAAAGGGACCGAGAAAAAATGACCTTTTCTGCACTCCAATGTAAGTCAATGGGGCGATTTTTTGGCTATGTGCTAGAAATGAAATTGAGTGCGGATTGGATGACAGGCACCCTAGGCACCCAGGATCGGCTTTAGTTTCACGTGTATCTCTTAAGCCGGCAGAGAAAACCCACCTGATATGCGCTCCACACAATTGAATTAGAGACGCCGTTGATTTTCTATGGGAATTGCAGAAATGACTTCTAAGCCTCAAAATAATGACTTTTTTTCCTAAGGTGGTAGGAATGAAACTCAGTGCGGGCTGGATGGGGTCCCCCCTGGGCACCGCAGACCTAAGCTTGTTTAACTCCTACCTCTTAAAGGGACCGAGAAAAAATGACCTTTTCTGCACTCCAATGTAAGTCAATGGGGCGATTTTTTGGCTATGTGCTAGAAATGAAATTGAGTGCGGATTGGATGACAGGCACCCTAGGCACCCAGGATCGGCTTTAGTTTCACGTGTATCTCTTAAGCCGGCAGAGAAAACCCACCTGATATGCGCTCCACACAATTGAATAGAGACGCCGTTGATTTTCTATGGGAATTGCAGAAATGACTTCTAAGCCTCAAAATAATGACTTTTTTTCCTAAGGTGGTAGGAATGAAACTCAGTGCGGGCTGGATGGGGTCCCCCCTGGGCACCGCAGACCTAAGCTTGTTTAACTCCTACCTCTTAAAGGGACCGAGAAAAAATGACCTTTTCTGCACTCCAATGTAAGTCAATGGGGCGATTTTTTGGCTATGTGCTAGAAATGAAATTGAGTGCGGATTGGATGACAGGCACCCTAGGCACCCAGGATCGGCTTTAGTTTCACCTGTATCTCTTAAGCCGGCAGAGAAAACCCACCTGATATGCGCTCCACACAATTGAATTAGAGACGCCGTTGATTTTCTATGGGAATTGCAGAAATGACTTCTAAGCCTCAAAATAATGACTTTTTTTCCTAAGGTGGTAGGAATGAAACTCAGTGCGGGCTGGATGGGGTCCCCCCTGGGCACCGCAGACCTAAGCTTGTTTAACTCCTACCTCTTAAAGGGACCGAGAAAAAATGACCTTTTCTGCACTCCAATGTAAGTCAATGGGGCGATTTTTTGGCTATGTGCTAGAAATGAAATTGAGTGCGGATTGGATGACAGGCACCCTAGGCACCCAGGATCGGCTTTAGTTTCACGTGTATCTCTTAAGCCGGCAGAGAAAACCCACCTGATATGCGCTCCACACAATTGAATTAGAGACGCCGTTGATTTTCTATGGGAATTGCAGAAATGACTTCTAAGCCTCAAAATAATGACTTTTTTTCCTAAGGTGGTAGGAATGAAACTCAGTGCGGGCTAGATGGGGTCCCCCCTGGGCACCGCAGACCTAAGCTTGTTTAACTCCTACCTCTTAAAGGGACCGAGAAAAAATGACCTTTTCTGCACTCCAATGTAAGTCAATGGGGCGATTTTTTGGCTATGTGCTAGAAATGAAATTGAGTGCGGATTGGATGACAGGCACCCTAGGCACCCAGGATCGGCTTTAGTTTCACGTGTATCTCTTAAGCCGGCAGAGAAAACCCACCTGATATGCGCTCCACACAATTGAATTAGAGACGCCGTTGATTTTCTTACTAATTTAGTTTTTATTAAAGAGAAAGAATTTTTTTTTTTAACAGTTTGAATAAAGTCGTTATTAGTCGCTTGTAAAGTATAAAACATGCTAAAATAAGAAAAGGGAAATAGAAAGAAAGGAGAGAAAAAGGGTATGTAGGGAGAGATATGTGTAGCTAGTTCAGTGATTGTAAAAAAAAAAACTACTGGACACAAAATATTCTACTTAAACCATAGTGATTTTTGTCCCAAATTTCTTCATCAAAATAATTGAAATTTTTTACTCTTAAGCTATATTTACTCCTCAGAAAAATCTCCTAATATGATATTTAAGCTTGAAGAACGGAGCTGTGCATACAAAATATTAAAGATTATTTCCTTATGTGTCTAAGATAGGTGCCAAGGGTTAACAAAATCTTTAAATATGGCTAATGAAAGATTTTACGTTAAACCACGTCTGTGTGTGGGATGTTACTAGTTGCGAGCTTAATTACCATTTTTTTTTTTTTTTCATGTATGTGTCTATGGCGCCAAAACCTAAGTTTGAAATAGCTACACAAAAAAAAGGAATAAAACACAAAGGAAAGATAGAAAAAACAAAAACAAAAAAACCTCCAAAAAGCGTATCCAGTACGCGGAGGGACTAAGTGTGACAAAAGTCACCACGTCTTGTATGAACAAGACATACTACTGGGGGGACGTGAGTTGGCGCGTAGGCGGAATTTCTTCATATTAACCTGTTCTTGACCTAATTTGTGTTGTAAATAAGGTTATTCTTACTAGAAGGAGTCAGTCTGGAAGGCGCTAGAAAGAAGAATGTGAATCTACTTAGTAATTCGGGACGCAGGAAGAAAAGAGCATTAGAAAGTGGTAAAGATACAGGACAGATAATACCATAATATATATGTTTACTGTGATCGGCGAAATTTGCATATATCACCATTTAGTTATATATATATAGAGCTTACTTGCTGCTTCTTGAGCTGAATCAAAAAAATATATATGAAAAGAGAACAGATGCTAAAATAGAATTAACAGGTTGCGAATCAGTGTCCATTTAAAACAATAAGTGAAACCTCTCCAGGTTGCTATGTCAGTCAGTCTTATGAAAATTGAAGATTTCCTCTTTTGAAGATTTCTCCAGGTTGTTGTGTCAGTCAGTCTCCTGAAGCTTTTTACCTCCGTTGAAGAACTAGCGCAGAGATTGGAGCAAATCAAAAGTGTCGAAGATAATTAAACTGTATCAACATCCTTTTTTCTTGTCAAGTATTTATCTTCTTCCTTTGTGGGAGAGGATCTGACGCTGGAGCTCAGGATGACTTCACAAAGCTTTGATTGCATTATCAGTGGTTGTAGATAGTTCCTGTTTGTTATGTAAAGGCTTATAAATAACAGAGTAAGAAGAAGATGATGATATATCTTCTGGAGAGTTGTCATTTTTGGAATAGAAAGATTCACAATTAGATAAGTCTTTGGTTAGTCTTATAGGGAGTGAGAGCTCTTGAAGATAATTTGAAACAATATATTTAGCTTCAATAGTTTGAGAGGAAGCAGCCTTAGTGACTTTCTGGGGATTCAATGATTGTGTACCTGCTTGAATATTTCGTGCTGTAGGCTCTATGTTGACTCTTGTGTTAATAAAGGAGCTGTGCTTTCTACAAGTATGAGGACTCAGGCTTGTAAAGGAGGGGGAGGGAGGGGGGGAGACTGCTGCATTGCAACTGCTGATCTCTCTTTGCTGTGAATTCGCACCGTCTCCTGCAATCATGTCTGTCGGCTGAACAGTGTCTCCCGACAGCCCCACATCCCTTCCCACTCTCCTGCAACGTTAGCGAGACAAATCTATTGTAGCTCTGTCCCAGCTGCTTACCGGGCTCTGATGAATGCAGTGTGTCACTCTGATTACTGCTGCCAGTGCCGTTCTGTGTGTGGCCGTGGGCGCCATCTTGAATTCCCGACCGGGAGGAGAACTCTGTTACCCTGCGGGGGAAAGATTCCCCTCTGCTCTTCCTTGCTGCTACTTGCATTGTAGGGGTGTTCGGTGATCCGATGATGCCGGTAAATGAGCTGTGCGGGTCCCCAATTTCCTCCTCTAGTTGCTCAGGTCAGGAGCTCTCCATTCATGCTGCCATCCGCCTCGGCGCCAAGCCACGCCCCCCGCCGTTGATTTTCTATGGGAATTGCAGAAATGACTTCTAAGCCTCAAAATAATGACTTTTTTTCCTAAGGTGGTAGGAATGAAACTCAGTGCGGGCTGGATGGGGTCCCCCCTGGGCACCGCAGACCTAAGCTTGTTTAACTCCTACCTCTTAAAGGGACCGAGAAAAAATGACCTTTTCTGCACTCCAATGTAAGTCAATGGGGCGATTTTTTGGCTATGTGCTAGAAATGAAATTGAGTGCGGATTGGATGACAGGCACCCTAGGCACCCAGGATCGGCTTTAGTTTCACGTGTATCTCTTAAGCCGGCAGAGAAAACCCACCTGATATGCGCTCCACACAATTGAATAGAGACGCCGTTGATTTTCTATGGGAATTGCAGAAATGACTTCTAAGCCTCAAAATAATGACTTTTTTTCCTAAGGTGGTAGGAATGAAACTCAGTGCGGGCTGGATGGGGTCCCCCCTGGGCACCGCAGACCTAAGCTTGTTTAACTCCTACCTCTTAAAGGGACCGAGAAAAAATGACCTTTTCTGCACTCCAATGTAAGTCAATGGGGCGATTTTTTGGCTATGTGCTAGAAATGAAATTGAGTGCGGATTGGATGACAGGCACCCTAGGCACCCAGGATCGGCTTTAGTTTCACCTGTATCTCTTAAGCCGGCAGAGAAAACCCACCTGATATGCGCTCCACACAATTGAATTAGAGACGCCGTTGATTTTCTATGGGAATTGCAGAAATGACTTCTAAGCCTCAAAATAATGACTTTTTTTCCTAAGGTGGTAGGAATGAAACTCAGTGCGGGCTGGATGGGGTCCCCCCTGGGCACCGCAGACCTAAGCTTGTTTAACTCCTACCTCTTAAAGGGACCGAGAAAAAATGACCTTTTCTGCACTCCAATGTAAGTCAATGGGGCGATTTTTTGGCTATGTGCTAGAAATGAAATTGAGTGCGGATTGGATGACAGGCACCCTAGGCACCCAGGATCGGCTTTAGTTTCACGTGTATCTCTTAAGCCGGCAGAGAAAACCCACCTGATATGCGCTCCACACAATTGAATTAGAGACGCCGTTGATTTTCTATGGGAATTGCAGAAATGACTTCTAAGCCTCAAAATAATGACTTTTTTTCCTAAGGTGGTAGGAATGAAACTCAGTGCGGGCTGGATGGGGTCCCCCCTGGGCACCGCAGACCTAAGCTTGTTTAACTCCTACCTCTTAAAGGGACCGAGAAAAAATGACCTTTTCTGCACTCCAATGTAAGTCAATGGGGCGATTTTTTGGCTATGTGCTAGAAATGAAATTGAGTGCGGATTGGATGACAGGCACCCTAGGCACCCAGGATCGGCTTTAGTTTCACGTGTATCTCTTAAGCCGGCAGAGAAAACCCACCTGATATGCGCTCCACACAACTGAATAGAGACGCCGTTGATTTTCTATGGGAATTGCAGAAATGACTTCTAAGCCTCAAAATAATGACTTTTTTTCCTAAGGTGGTAGGAATGAAACTCAGTGCGGGCTGGATGGGGTCCCCCCTGGGCACCGCAGACCTAAGCTTGTTTAACTCCTACCTCTTAAAGGGACCGAGAAAAAATGACCTTTTCTGCACTCCAATGTAAGTCAATGGGGCGATTTTTTTGACTATGTGCTAGAAATGAAATTGAGTGCGGATTGGATGACAGGCACCCTAGGCACCCAGGATCGGCTTTAGTTTCACGTGTATCTCTTAAGCCGGCAGAGAAAACCCACCTGATATGCGCTCCACACAATTGAATAGAGACGCCGTTGATTTTCTATGGGAATTGCAGAAATGACTTCTAAGCCTCAAAATAATGACTTTTTTTCCTAAGGTGGTAGGAATGAAACTCAGTGCGGGCTGGATGGGGTCCCCCCTGGGCACCGCAGACCTAAGCTTGTTTAACTCCTACCTCTTAAAGGGACCGAGAAAAAATGACCTTTTCTGCACTCAATTGTAAGTCAATGGGACGATTTTTTGGCTATGTGCTAGAAATGAAATTGAGTGCGGATTGGATGACAGGCACCCTAGGCACCCAGGATCGGCTTTAGTTTTACGTGTATCTCTTAAGCCGGCAGAGAAAACCCACCTGATATGCGCTCCACACAATTGAATTAGAGACGCCGTTGATTTTCTATGGGAATTGCAGAAATGACTTCTAAGCCTCAAAATAATGACTTTTTTTCCTAAGGTGGTAGGAATGAAACTCAGTGCGGGCTAGATGGGGTCCCCCCTGGGCACCGCAGACCTAAGCTTGTTTAACTCCTACCTCTTAAAGGGACCGAGAAAAAATGACCTTTTCTGCACTCCAATGTAAGTCAATGGGGCGATTTTTTGGCTATGTGCTAGAAATGAAATTGAGTGCGGATTGGATGACAGGCACCCTAGGCACCCAGGATCGGCTTTAGTTTCACGTGTATCTCTTAAGCCGGCAGAGAAAACCCACCTGATATGCGCTCCACACAATTGAATTAGAGACGCCGTTGATTTTCTATGGGAATTGCAGAAATGACTTCTAAGCCTCAAAATAATGACTTTTTTTCCTAAGGTGGTAGGAATGAAACTCAGTGCGGGCTGGATGGGGTCCCCCCTGGGCACCGCAGACCTAAGCTTGTTTAACTCCTACCTCTTAAAGGGACCGAGAAAAAATGACCTTTTCTGCACTCCAATGTAAGTCAATGGGGCGATTTTTTGGCTATGTGCTAGAAATGAAATTGAGTGCGGATTGGATGACAGGCACCCTAGGCACCCAGGATCGGCTTTAGTTTCACGTGTATCTCTTAAGCCGGCAGAGAAAACCCACCTGATATGCGCTCCACACAATTGAATTAGAGACGCCGTTGATTTTCTATGGGAATTGCAGAAATGACTTCTAAGCCTCAAAATAATGACTTTTTTTCCTAAGGTGGTAGGAATGAAACTCAGTGTGGGCTGGATGGGGTCCCCCCTGGGCACCGCAGACCTAAGCTTGTTTAACTCCTACCTCTTAAAGGGACCGAGAAAAAATGACCTTTTCTGCACTCCAATGTAAGTCAATGAGGCGATTTTTTGGCTATGTGCTAGAAATGAAATTCAGTGCGGATTGGATGACAGGCACCCTAGGCACCCAGGATCGGCTTTAGTTTCACGTGTATCTCTTAAGCCGGCAGAGAAAACCCACCTGATATGCGCTCCACACAATTGAATTAGAGACGCCGTTGATTTTCTATGGGAATTGCAGAAATGACTTCTAAGCCTCAAAATAATGACTTTTTTTCCTAAGGTGGTAGGAATGAAACTCAGTGCGGGCTAGATGGGGTCCCCCCTGGGCACCGCAGACCTAAGCTTGTTTAACTCCTACCTCTTAAAGGGACCGAGAAAAAATGACCTTTTCTGCACTCCAATGTAAGTCAATGGGGCGATTTTTTGGCTATGTGCTAGAAATGAAATTGAGTGCGGATTGGATGACAGGCACCCTAGGCACCCAGGATCGGCTTTAGTTTCACGTGTATCTCTTAAGCCGGCAGAGAAAACCCACCTGATATGCGCTCCACACAATTGAATTAGAGACGCCGTTGATTTTCTATGGGAATTGCAGAAATGACTTCTAAGCCTCAAAATAATGACTTTTTTTCCTAAGGTGGTAGGAATGAAACTCAGTGCGGGCTGGATGGGGTCCCCCCTGGGCACCGCAGACCTAAGCTTGTTTAACTCCTACCTCTTAAAGGGACCGAGAAAAAATGACCTTTTCTGCACTCCAATGTAAGTCAATGGGGCGATTTTTTGGCTATGTGCTAGAAATGAAATTGAGTGCGGATTGGATGACAGGCACCCTAGGCACCCAGGATCGGCTTTAGTTTCACGTGTATCTCTTAAGCCGGCAGAGAAAACCCACCTGATATGCGCTCCACACAATTGAATAGAGACGCCGTTGATTTTCTATGGGAATTGCAGAAATGACTTCTAAGCCTCAAAATAATGACTTTTTTTCCTAAGGTGGTAGGAATGAAACTCAGTGCGGGCTGGATGGGGTCCCCCCTGGGCACCGCAGACCTAAGCTTGTTTAACTCCTACCTCTTAAAGGGACCGAGAAAAAATGACCTTTTCTGCACTCCAATGTAAGTCAATGGGGCGATTTTTTGGCTATGTGCTAGAAATGAAATTGAGTGCGGATTGGATGACAGGCACCCTAGGCACCCAGGATCGGCTTTAGTTTCACGTGTATCTCTTAAGCCGGCAGAGAAAACCCACCTGATATGCGCTCCACACAATTGAATTAGAGACGCCGTTGATTTTCTTACTAATTAAAGTTTTATTATATAAATTTTTAGAACAAGTTCAACATTAAAAAGATTATATCAACTATAATATTAAGTTTGACAAGATATGGCCAATAAAACAAGTCCAATTACTATAATATGATACATAGAGGCCACTATTCTTCTCAATTATAGAACTTATATTTAGACAAAAATAATATAATAAAAGAGGGAACAGAAGAAAAGAGAAAAAGAAAAACGAAAAGGGAAAATAAAATAAAATGGTGCACAGCCAATTATTATTAGGGTTTAGTATATTCACAAAATGATATTAGGTGTAAATAACTATTTATTACAATTATGATCAATTCACATTTTCTTCTCTTGGCATCTCGGAGCCATACCTCTTAAATTAAATATGCACAAGGATGTCTCTTATAAAGATGAATCTGTTTGGATAAAGAGATCTTTATGATGAAGTAAAAATATGTTTGTTATTTTCCCTCCAAGTGGTCCACCCCAGCCAACGACTTGTAAAATTTAGATTTTTATCATTATCTTCTGCAAGTAATTCCTCTAATCTATAGTAGCAGTTCACTTCTTCTGCCCAATCCTTCAAAGAAGGGATCTGGGTCGTTTTCCATCGTCTGGCTATAACTGCTTTTGCTGCTGTTAACCAGAAACCGATTGGGGAATTTTTAAAAGCTTTATACGAGAAAGGAATCATTAATAAAAGTACTTGTTGTAAAGTGTTAGAGATGTGAATTTCTGACATTTGGTTAATCACATCTACTAGATCCGACCAAAACTTTTGAATCAGTGGGCAGCTCCACCAAATATGTTGCATGGAACCTTTCTCTTTATTGCATCTCCAGCAAAGATCATTACTTTTGGGAAACATTATTTTGATTTTTGTCGGGACCATATACCACCTTGATAGGACTTTGAAATTTTTTTCCTGTAAATTACAGGAAATCGAAGTTTTATATGAAAAATAAAAAGCTTTCTGGATATTGTCATCTGAAAATTTTGTGCCTAACTCTTTCTCCCAATTTCTTATGTAATCTGGGTAATCTCCATCTATGTCTGCCACTAATAAAGCATATAATTTGGATATAGCTTTAGACATGCTCGAATCAGCTACACAAATTTTTTCAAAAGGGAGAAGTTTTCTATTAAGTTGTAAGATATCCTTTTGTCTGGTTATAAATGATTGTAGTTGTAAGTATTGCTTTTGTTCTGTTACAGAATCACTAAAATTTCTATTGTCCTTAAAAGGAAGATCTTCAATCGATTTAAGCTTATTTTTGTCAAAGAGATTATGAAAGGTTATTGCTTCATTGGTTGGAATCCCTAAAAAGCTTTTTGCATGAAGTGCTGGTAGAAATCTCGGATTATTTCCCAATGGAATAAGAGGTCCATCTGTTCTGTAAATATTTTTCGTATCTTCTGTGTAAGCTTTTGCTACATGCATTATTGTAGCGCTAACTGGTGATTGCGAAAGCAAAATAAAATCTTTTAAAAAGATTTTGGGAGTCCATAGGATTGCTGAAGTATCGAATTTAGTAATTTCCGATTCAAGTTTTATCCAGGATTTATAATTCCTCAAATGAAAACAGTCGCTTACCCTATTTAATATGGATGCTATGTAATAATGTTTACAACTCGGTAAGGCCATGCCTCCTTCAACTTTTGGTCTTATCAAAATTTTTGTTTTAATTCGGGCAGGTTTATTCGCCCATATAAATTTAGTAATTATAGAATTCATTTTGGATAACAAAGAGCGATTGAGAATTGCTGGAACTGTTTGAAAAATATATAAAATTCTGGGCATTACATTCATCTTTATAATATTTACTCTGCCCATCCAGGAAAACTCTTTTTTATTCCAGGATGATAAGTTTTCTTTAATATTTTTTATTAAAGGTTTAATATTTTTATTAATGATAGCATCCTGAGAAATAGTGACGTGAGTGCCAAGATAATTGAATGAATCCGAGCACCAGTTAAAGGGAAAGCTTCCTTTAAAATTTTCCTTATCTTTGTCTGACATACTTATACAATATGCTTCGCATTTGCTTGTATTAAGTTTATAATTACTGTAATAGGCATATTCTCGTATCGTCATTAATAACGATGGTAGGGAAATCTGTGGTTTAGTAATAAACAGTAATAAATCATCAGCATATGCGGAGCATAGATGGTGATTATTTCCAATCTTAATACCTTCAATATTTGGGTTGTCTCTGATTGCTATTAATAGATGTTCCATGCACAATGTATACAATAATGGAGAAAGCGGGCAACCCTGTCTCGTCCCATTTTTAATATATACTCTCTCTGATAGGGTACCATTGATTTTGATTTTTGCGCTAGGGGAGGTATATAAGGATAAAATTTTTGTTAACATTGCTGGGCCTAATCCAATTTGTCTAAGCGTAGCCTCCATGAATCTCCAATCAACCCGGTCGAAAGCCTTTTCAGCATCCAATGCCAGGAATACAGATCTTAATTTGGTGTTATGAGCAAAATTTGCTAATATAAAGGCTCGTAGGGTGTTATCTTTGGCCTCTCTGTTGCTAATGAAGCCTACTTGGTCCGGGTTGATTAGAGATTCAAGGAGTGGGGTCAATCTCAGTGCTATTGCTTTGGAAAAGATTTTGGTGTCAATATTTAAAAGCGAAATTGGTCTGTAATTGCTACAGATGTTATGATCTTTTCCTTCTTTAGGGATCACAGAGATAAATGCTTCTAAGAAAGTAGGTGGAAAAGTTTGTTTATCAGAAATGGAATTAAATGAGTTTACCAAATAAGGAGCAATAAAGTCAGCAAACTGCTTGTAATATTTCGCTGTGTAGCCGTCTGGGCCTGGACTCTTACCTGAAGGTAAAAGTTTTATTACTTCCTTAATTTCCTCCAATGTGAAATCTTTTTCAAGATTAGCTTTTGTCTCCTCTGGAATAGTTGGTAATTTTGTGTTGTTGATATATTGGGTTAACGATAGTAGAGGAGAAGGTGGTGGATTTATCTGATTTGGAGATGGAAGTTGATAAAGATTTTTATAATATTTACAAAACGTGTCAGCTATAATTTCTGTTTTGTAAGCAATTACTCCTTGGGCTGTCTTAATAGAAGCAATGGTATTAGCCGCCTTTTTATTTTTCAAAGCATTAGCCAGGAATTTACCTGGTTTGTTATTCCAAACATAAAATTTTTTTCCACAAACTTGTACCACCTGTTTATATTTCTTATGGAGCATGTTTTTTATCTTACATCTGATCTCATTAAGTTCTGCTAAAGTATCTTTCAAACTGGATTTCTTATGAACTAATTCTAGTGCATGTAGTTTACTGAATAAATCAGAAAGTTGTTTTGTGTTCTCTTTTTTTAATCTAACTCCTTGTGAGATCAGAGTGCCTCTTATCATTGCTTTTAAAGCTTCCCATTTTATTGGTGCAGATGTGGTGTCTTTTTCGTGAGCTATTTTAAAAGTTTCGAATGTGTCTTTTAAAGCTGTTACACATACCAAATCATCTAGTAGTGTTTCATTAAGTTTCCAATTATAGCTAAATTTGGTCTTAGGGAGAAGAGTAAAAGCTGAAAATATGGGTGCATGATCCGAAAAAATTATATTTCCTATGTTGGAATTTTTCAAAAAACTAAGCATATCATGTGATGAAAAGATAAAATCTATCCTGTTGTATGTATTCGTAGCAGCAGAATAGTGTGAATAGTCTTGGGTTGTGGGATTTGCAATTCTCCAAGTGTCATATAATGTGAGTTCTTTCAAAGTTCTTTGTAATGCTCTAATTCTTTTATAAGGAATTTTGGACTTTCCTGTAGATGAATCTACAAGAGGATTTAAAGGTACATTGAAATCTCCTCCTAAAATTATATGACCTTTGGCAAAAGAGTGCAAATCCTGTAAAGTCTCTATAAGAAATGAAATTTGGTCATAATTAGGAGCATATATACTCGCAATCGTAAAAGTATCATCCATTAATAAGCAGTTGAGGAAAATAAATCTACCGTCAGGATCTACTTTGGAATCTAAAATTTGTATAGGTAGCGTTCTATGAAATCCAATAGACACCCCTTTCGTCTTTTTTTGTGTGGATGTAGCATGGGCCCATGTATTAAAGTATTTATTTTTTGATAAATCGGGTAGTTTTCCATTTTTAAAATGTGTCTCCTGGAGGGAAACAATTTTGGCTTTTTGCTTATGTAAAGTATGTAATATATTGGACCTTTTTTCTGGAGCATTAAATCCATTAACATTTAAAGAGCAAAAAATTATGTCCATCCTTGTGCAAATATTAATACTCACTTAGATGTTTAGAGTACTATCGTTTAAAACTGATAGGAGAGTTTTGTGTTCAAAAGGTGGTTGGATCCGAGATGTCAAGGCCTATCACAACTGCTGTACACCAGAAGAGAAAGAAAGAAAGTAACAAAATTAAATTAAAATAATCCAATGAGAGAAAAAAAAAAAAAAAAAAAACTAAACCGGTACAAGTCGTATAAAACAGACTAAACTAAAAAAGAAAGCGTATATTTTAGTCAATATACGCGTTAGTACTATATGTGACTATAGTCACAACGTCTTGAAATCAAGACCCCTATTGGGTGGGTGGATTGAGGCGCCGAAAGAATAAAATAACATAAGTTGTCCAGGCCTTATATTACCATAAAAATTAAAAGTGTTAAAGGAGTAACTCTATATAAATATACCATACCAGAACTTCTTAAAGAGAGTTATAGTAATTAAAGCTCTAATGTGAAAACAATTAACCATTTTGATTCTACAAGAGAAAATTATCTATTAAGAAGGATAATAGGAATATTAAGATTACCGCTCAATATTACAATTAGAAAAGCCTTAAATACAGACATTAGAAGAAAATCCACAAACAAAAGAAATTATAATCAAAGTAGAAACCAGTTTGCTTATAAGTTCCATAGAAGACCTTATTCATTTCCGAGACTTCCTTTCTCTTTGAGGTAACGGTGATGGTCCTTCTCTCACTGGTTCGTAGGTTGAACTCTGACGGGAAGATGAATCGAAACTCCGAGGCGGAAGCAACATCGCACCATGTAGATCTATCCAGTCCTTTAAATTCAGATCTGGTAGATCCAATGTAGCTAAAAAGCTTGGTAGGTCATTTGGTTCTCTGAGAGTAATTATTCTATTTGCTAGTTTCACAGATAAAGCAAATGGAAAGCCCCACTTGTAAGGTATATTTCTGTCTTGTAAAATTTGAATAAGAGGCTTTAAAGATGTTCTTTGCCTGAGTGTAAGCAAGGATAGATCGTTAAATAATAGAATATTGGAACCTTTGAATTCAATATCATGAAATTTTCTAGCTCTGATCATAATTTCTTCTTTCAGTTTATAAAAATGAATTCTGCAAATTACATCCCGTGGTTTCTTGGGGTCTAATCCTTTGGGTTTCAAGGCCCTATGTAGTCTGTCAAGTTCAATGGGTGTTTCTATTGGTCTGTTTAAAATACTGTTAAAGATGGAAGAAATGGCACCATGTAGTTCGGTTGCTTTTATGTCTTCTGATAATCCTCTGATCCTGACATTGTTTCTGCGATTCCTGTTTTCGATGTCGTCCATTCTATTGATAAGCATTTTCTGGGAAATTGTAAGTGTATCCACTTTGTCTGTCAGTTCTTTTAGTTGATCTTCATGTTTGGTGTTAGACTTTTCTAAAAAAGTTGACTTTTTTTCTAATGTCGAAACTCTGCTTTGAACTTTTGAAAGATCTTTCTGCCATGTTTCTTTAAGATCTTTAGCCAAATTATCAAGGCCTTGTTTATTGGAAATCGTTAGCAGAGTATATAAGGACTGTAGCCCTGGGTAGTCTTGTATATCTTTTAGAGCCGCCTCTACAGATGGGGTAGGTGTAGCAGCAATAGATGTTGGTTTATGTATAACTGAGCCTGTGGAAGATGCTGACTCATCTGAAGAATCATCCTGTATGTAGAAAGATTTATCTAATTTTGCTTTGAAAGGTGTTTTTATAAGCTTTCTTTTTGTTGGTGGTGTGTCATCCAAATCAGAATCTAATGGTGTCGGGGAGTCATCAGAAGTATCCGAATCTTGTGAGATTCGTTTTTGTTGCATTGGTTTGTTAGATGAAAGAATGTCCTGAGATATAACTTTATTTTGTTTCATATGATTATCTGCATTCGTAATCTCCATATCATCAGAACCAAATTCTGTATCAGGTTTATGATATGTCTTAATATTTTCTTTAGGCACAACATTTGTAGATGGTTTGTTATTTGTAGATTTTGAAATGACTTCTAAGCCTCAAAATAATGACTTTTTTTCCTAAGGTGGTAGGATGAAACTCAGTGCGGGCTGGATGGGGTCCCCCCTGGGCACCGCAGACCTAAGCTTGTTTAACTCCTACCTCTTAAAGGGACCGAGAAAAAATGACCTTTTCTGCACTCCAATGTAAGTCAATGGGGCGATTTTTTGGCTATGTGCTGAAATGTTTGCGGATTGGATGACAGGCACCCTAGGCACCCAGGATCGGCTTTAGTTTCACGTGTATCTCTTAAGCCGGCAGAGAAAACCCACCTGATATGCGCTCCACACAATTGAATAGAGACGCCGTTGATTTTCTATGGGAATTGCAGAAATGACTTCTAAGCCTCAAAATAATGACTTTTTTTCCTAAGGTGGTAGGAATGAAACTCAGTGCGGGCTGGATGGGGTCCCCCCTGGGCACCGCAGACCTAAGCTTGTTTAACTCCTACCTCTTAAAGGGACCGAGAAAAAATGACCTTTTCTGCCTCCAATGTAAGTCAATGGGGCGATTTTTTGGCTATTTTTTGAATTGGATCGGATTAATGACAGCACCCTAGGCACCATAATCAGTAGTTTCCACCCTCTCTTAAGCCGGCAGAGCCATGTTTCGTTTCACTAATATGGCAGAGAAAACCACCTGATATGCGCTCCACACAATTGAATAGAAATGATTTTCTAGAAAATAATGACTTTTAAGCCTCAAGGTAATGACTTGAAACTCCAAGGTGGCTGGATGGTCCCTGCGGGCACCGCAGACCTAAGCTGGGTTTAACTCCTACCTCTAAAACGAGAAAAAATGACTCTTTTCTGGACCAGATGTAATCAATCTGCACGAATGTTTCTATTTTTAGCTATGAAATGAAATTCAGTGCGGATTGGGACAGGCACCCTAGGCACCCAGGATCGGCTTTAGTTTCACGTGTATCTCTTAAGCCGGCAGAGAAAACCCACCTGATATGCGCTCCACACAATTGAATAGAGACGCCGTTGATTTTCTATGGGAATTGCAGAAATGACTTCTAAGCCTCAAAATAATGACTTTTTTTCCTAAGGTGGTAGGAATGAAACTCAGTGCGGGCTGGATGGGGTCCCCCCTGGGCACCGCAGACCTAAGCTTGTTTAACTCCTACCTCTTAAAGGGACCGAGAAAAAATGACCTTTTCTGCACTCCAATGTAAGTCAATGGGGCGATTTTTTGGCTATGTGCTAGAAATGAAATTCAGTGCGGATTGGATGACAGGCACCCTAGGCACCCAGGATCGGCTTTAGTTTCACGTGTATCTCTTAAGCCGGCAGAGAAAACCCACCTGATATGCGCTCCACACAATTGAATAGAGACGCCGTTGATTTTCTATGGGAATTGCAGAAATGACTTCTAAGCCTCAAAATAATGACTTTTTTTCCTAAGGTGGTAGGAATGAAACTCAGTGCGGGCTGGATGGGGTCCCCCCTGGGCACCGCAGACCTAAGCTTGTTTAACTCCTACCTCTTAAAGGGACCGAGAAAAAATGACCTTTTCTGCACTCCAATGTAAGTCAATGGGGCGATTTTTTGGCTATGTGCTAGAAATGAAATTCAGTGCGGATTGGATGACAGGCACCCTAGGCACCCAGGATCGGCTTTAGTTTCACGTGTATCTCTTAAGCCGGCAGAGAAAACCCACCTGATATGCGCTCCACACAATTGAATAGAGACGCCGTTGATTTTCTATGGGAATTGCAGAAATGACTTCTAAGCCTCAAAATAATGACTTTTTTTCCTAAGGTGGTAGGAATGAAACTCAGTGCGGGCTGGATGGGGTCCCCCCTGGGCACCGCAGACCTAAGCTTGTTTAACTCCTACCTCTTAAAGGGACCGAGAAAAAATGACCTTTTCTGCACTCCAATGTAAGTCAATGGGGCGATTTTTTGGCTATGTGCTAGAAATGAAATTCAGTGCGGATTGGATGACAGGCACCCTAGGCACCCAGGATCGGCTTTAGTTTCACGTGTATCTCTTAAGCCGGCAGAGAAAACCCACCTGATATGCGCTCCACACAATTGAATAGAGACGCCGTTGATTTTCTATGGGAATTGCAGAAATGACTTCTAAGCCTCAAAATAATGACTTTTTTTCCTAAGGTGGTAGGAATGAAACTCAGTGCGGGCTGGATGGGGTCCCCCCTGGGCACCGCAGACCTAAGCTTGTTTAACTCCTACCTCTTAAAGGGACCGAGAAAAAATGACCTTTTCTGCACTCCAATGTAAGTCAATGGGGCGATTTTTTGGCTATGTGCTAGAAATGAAATTCAGTGCGGATTGGATGACAGGCACCCTAGGCACCCAGGATCGGCTTTAGTTTCACGTGTATCTCTTAAGCCGGCAGAGAAAACCCACCTGATATGCGCTCCACACAATTGAATAGAGACGCCGTTGATTTTCTATGGGAATTGCAGAAATGACTTCTAAGCCTCAAAATAATGACTTTTTTTCCTAAGGTGGTAGGAATGAAACTCAGTGCGGGCTGGATGGGGTCCCCCCTGGGCACCGCAGACCTAAGCTTGTTTAACTCCTACCTCTTAAAGGGACCGAGAAAAAATGACCTTTTCTGCACTCCAATGTAAGTCAATGGGGCGATTTTTTGGCTATGTGCTAGAAATGAAATTCAGTGCGGATTGGATGACAGGCACCCTAGGCACCCAGGATCGGCTTTAGTTTCACGTGTATCTCTTAAGCCGGCAGAGAAAACCCACCTGATATGCGCTCCACACAATTGAATAGAGACGCCGTTGATTTTCTATGGGAATTGCAGAAATGACTTCTAAGCCTCAAAATAATGACTTTTTTTCCTAAGGTGGTAGGAATGAAACTCAGTGCGGGCTGGATGGGGTCCCCCCTGGGCACCGCAGACCTAAGCTTGTTTAACTCCTACCTCTTAAAGGGACCGAGAAAAAATGACCTTTTCTGCACTCCAATGTAAGTCAATGGGGCGATTTTTTGGCTATGTGCTAGAAATGAAATTCAGTGCGGATTGGATGACAGGCACCCTAGGCACCCAGGATCGGCTTTAGTTTCACGTGTATCTCTTAAGCCGGCAGAGAAAACCCACCTGATATGCGCTCCACACAATTGAATAGAGACGCCGTTGATTTTCTATGGGAATTGCAGAAATGACTTCTAAGCCTCAAAATAATGACTTTTTTTCCTAAGGTGGTAGGAATGAAACTCAGTGCGGGCTGGATGGGGTCCCCCCTGGGCACCGCAGACCTAAGCTTGTTTAACTCCTACCTCTTAAAGGGACCGAGAAAAAATGACCTTTTCTGCACTCCAATGTAAGTCAATGGGGCGATTTTTTGGCTATGTGCTAGAAATGAAATTCAGTGCGGATTGGATGACAGGCACCCTAGGCACCCAGGATCGGCTTTAGTTTCACGTGTATCTCTTAAGCCGGCAGAGAAAACCCACCTGATATGCGCTCCACACAATTGAATAGAGACGCCGTTGATTTTCTATGGGAATTGCAGAAATGACTTCTAAGCCTCAAAATAATGACTTTTTTTCCTAAGGTGGTAGGAATGAAACTCAGTGCGGGCTGGATGGGGTCCCCCCTGGGCACCGCAGACCTAAGCTTGTTTAACTCCTACCTCTTAAAGGGACCGAGAAAAAATGACCTTTTCTGCACTCCAATGTAAGTCAATGGGGCGATTTTTTGGCTATGTGCTAGAAATGAAATTCAGTGCGGATTGGATGACAGGCACCCTAGGCACCCAGGATCGGCTTTAGTTTCACGTGTATCTCTTAAGCCGGCAGAGAAAACCCACCTGATATGCGCTCCACACAATTGAATAGAGACGCCGTTGATTTTCTATGGGAATTGCAGAAATGACTTCTAAGCCTCAAAATAATGACTTTTTTTCCTAAGGTGGTAGGAATGAAACTCAGTGCGGGCTGGATGGGGTCCCCCCTGGGCACCGCAGACCTAAGCTTGTTTAACTCCTACCTCTTAAAGGGACCGAGAAAAAATGACCTTTTCTGCACTCCAATGTAAGTCAATGGGGCGATTTTTTGGCTATGTGCTAGAAATGAAATTCAGTGCGGATTGGATGACAGGCACCCTAGGCACCCAGGATCGGCTTTAGTTTCACGTGTATCTCTTAAGCCGGCAGAGAAAACCCACCTGATATGCGCTCCACACAATTGAATAGAGACGCCGTTGATTTTCTATGGGAATTGCAGAAATGACTTCTAAGCCTCAAAATAATGACTTTTTTTCCTAAGGTGGTAGGAATGAAACTCAGTGCGGGCTGGATGGGGTCCCCCCTGGGCACCGCAGACCTAAGCTTGTTTAACTCCTACCTCTTAAAGGGACCGAGAAAAAATGACCTTTTCTGCACTCCAATGTAAGTCAATGGGGCGATTTTTTGGCTATGTGCTAGAAATGAAATTCAGTGCGGATTGGATGACAGGCACCCTAGGCACCCAGGATCGGCTTTAGTTTCACGTGTATCTCTTAAGCCGGCAGAGAAAACCCACCTGATATGCGCTCCACACAATTGAATAGAGACGCCGTTGATTTTCTATGGGAATTGCAGAAATGACTTCTAAGCCTCAAAATAATGACTTTTTTTCCTAAGGTGGTAGGAATGAAACTCAGTGCGGGCTGGATGGGGTCCCCCCTGGGCACCGCAGACCTAAGCTTGTTTAACTCCTACCTCTTAAAGGGACCGAGAAAAAATGACCTTTTCTGCACTCCAATGTAAGTCAATGGGGCGATTTTTTGGCTATGTGCTAGAAATGAAATTCAGTGCGGATTGGATGACAGGCACCCTAGGCACCCAGGATCGGCTTTAGTTTCACGTGTATCTCTTAAGCCGGCAGAGAAAACCCACCTGATATGCGCTCCACACAATTGAATAGAGACGCCGTTGATTTTCTATGGGAATTGCAGAAATGACTTCTAAGCCTCAAAATAATGACTTTTTTTCCTAAGGTGGTAGGAATGAAACTCAGTGCGGGCTGGATGGGGTCCCCCCTGGGCACCGCAGACCTAAGCTTGTTTAACTCCTACCTCTTAAAGGGACCGAGAAAAAATGACCTTTTCTGCACTCCAATGTAAGTCAATGGGGCGATTTTTTGGCTATGTGCTAGAAATGAAATTCAGTGCGGATTGGATGACAGGCACCCTAGGCACCCAGGATCGGCTTTAGTTTCACGTGTATCTCTTAAGCCGGCAGAGAAAACCCACCTGATATGCGCTCCACACAATTGAATAGAGACGCCGTTGATTTTCTATGGGAATTGCAGAAATGACTTCTAAGCCTCAAAATAATGACTTTTTTTCCTAAGGTGGTAGGAATGAAACTCAGTGCGGGCTGGATGGGGTCCCCCCTGGGCACCGCAGACCTAAGCTTGTTTAACTCCTACCTCTTAAAGGGACCGAGAAAAAATGACCTTTTCTGCACTCCAATGTAAGTCAATGGGGCGATTTTTTGGCTATGTGCTAGAAATGAAATTCAGTGCGGATTGGATGACAGGCACCCTAGGCACCCAGGATCGGCTTTAGTTTCACGTGTATCTCTTAAGCCGGCAGAGAAAACCCACCTGATATGCGCTCCACACAATTGAATAGAGACGCCGTTGATTTTCTATGGGAATTGCAGAAATGACTTCTAAGCCTCAAAATAATGACTTTTTTTCCTAAGGTGGTAGGAATGAAACTCAGTGCGGGCTGGATGGGGTCCCCCCTGGGCACCGCAGACCTAAGCTTGTTTAACTCCTACCTCTTAAAGGGACCGAGAAAAAATGACCTTTTCTGCACTCCAATGTAAGTCAATGGGGCGATTTTTTGGCTATGTGCTAGAAATGAAATTCAGTGCGGATTGGATGACAGGCACCCTAGGCACCCAGGATCGGCTTTAGTTTCACGTGTATCTCTTAAGCCGGCAGAGAAAACCCACCTGATATGCGCTCCACACAATTGAATAGAGACGCCGTTGATTTTCTATGGGAATTGCAGAAATGACTTCTAAGCCTCAAAATAATGACTTTTTTTCCTAAGGTGGTAGGAATGAAACTCAGTGCGGGCTGGATGGGGTCCCCCCTGGGCACCGCAGACCTAAGCTTGTTTAACTCCTACCTCTTAAAGGGACCGAGAAAAAATGACCTTTTCTGCACTCCAATGTAAGTCAATGGGGCGATTTTTTGGCTATGTGCTAGAAATGAAATTCAGTGCGGATTGGATGACAGGCACCCTAGGCACCCAGGATCGGCTTTAGTTTCACGTGTATCTCTTAAGCCGGCAGAGAAAACCCACCTGATATGCGCTCCACACAATTGAATAGAGACGCCGTTGATTTTCTATGGGAATTGCAGAAATGACTTCTAAGCCTCAAAATAATGACTTTTTTTCCTAAGGTGGTAGGAATGAAACTCAGTGCGGGCTGGATGGGGTCCCCCCTGGGCACCGCAGACCTAAGCTTGTTTAACTCCTACCTCTTAAAGGGACCGAGAAAAAATGACCTTTTCTGCACTCCAATGTAAGTCAATGGGGCGATTTTTTGGCTATGTGCTAGAAATGAAATTCAGTGCGGATTGGATGACAGGCACCCTAGGCACCCAGGATCGGCTTTAGTTTCACGTGTATCTCTTAAGCCGGCAGAGAAAACCCACCTGATATGCGCTCCACACAATTGAATAGAGACGCCGTTGATTTTCTATGGGAATTGCAGAAATGACTTCTAAGCCTCAAAATAATGACTTTTTTTCCTAAGGTGGTAGGAATGAAACTCAGTGCGGGCTGGATGGGGTCCCCCCTGGGCACCGCAGACCTAAGCTTGTTTAACTCCTACCTCTTAAAGGGACCGAGAAAAAATGACCTTTTCTGCACTCCAATGTAAGTCAATGGGGCGATTTTTTGGCTATGTGCTAGAAATGAAATTCAGTGCGGATTGGATGACAGGCACCCTAGGCACCCAGGATCGGCTTTAGTTTCACGTGTATCTCTTAAGCCGGCAGAGAAAACCCACCTGATATGCGCTCCACACAATTGAATAGAGACGCCGTTGATTTTCTATGGGAATTGCAGAAATGACTTCTAAGCCTCAAAATAATGACTTTTTTTCCTAAGGTGGTAGGAATGAAACTCAGTGCGGGCTGGATGGGGTCCCCCCTGGGCACCGCAGACCTAAGCTTGTTTAACTCCTACCTCTTAAAGGGACCGAGAAAAAATGACCTTTTCTGCACTCCAATGTAAGTCAATGGGGCGATTTTTTGGCTATGTGCTAGAAATGAAATTCAGTGCGGATTGGATGACAGGCACCCTAGGCACCCAGGATCGGCTTTAGTTTCACGTGTATCTCTTAAGCCGGCAGAGAAAACCCACCTGATATGCGCTCCACACAATTGAATAGAGACGCCGTTGATTTTCTATGGGAATTGCAGAAATGACTTCTAAGCCTCAAAATAATGACTTTTTTTCCTAAGGTGGTAGGAATGAAACTCAGTGCGGGCTGGATGGGGTCCCCCCTGGGCACCGCAGACCTAAGCTTGTTTAACTCCTACCTCTTAAAGGGACCGAGAAAAAATGACCTTTTCTGCACTCCAATGTAAGTCAATGGGGCGATTTTTTGGCTATGTGCTAGAAATGAAATTCAGTGCGGATTGGATGACAGGCACCCTAGGCACCCAGGATCGGCTTTAGTTTCACGTGTATCTCTTAAGCCGGCAGAGAAAACCCACCTGATATGCGCTCCACACAATTGAATAGAGACGCCGTTGATTTTCTATGGGAATTGCAGAAATGACTTCTAAGCCTCAAAATAATGACTTTTTTTCCTAAGGTGGTAGGAATGAAACTCAGTGCGGGCTGGATGGGGTCCCCCCTGGGCACCGCAGACCTAAGCTTGTTTAACTCCTACCTCTTAAAGGGACCGAGAAAAAATGACCTTTTCTGCACTCCAATGTAAGTCAATGGGGCGATTTTTTGGCTATGTGCTAGAAATGAAATTCAGTGCGGATTGGATGACAGGCACCCTAGGCACCCAGGATCGGCTTTAGTTTCACGTGTATCTCTTAAGCCGGCAGAGAAAACCCACCTGATATGCGCTCCACACAATTGAATAGAGACGCCGTTGATTTTCTATGGGAATTGCAGAAATGACTTCTAAGCCTCAAAATAATGACTTTTTTTCCTAAGGTGGTAGGAATGAAACTCAGTGCGGGCTGGATGGGGTCCCCCCTGGGCACCGCAGACCTAAGCTTGTTTAACTCCTACCTCTTAAAGGGACCGAGAAAAAATGACCTTTTCTGCACTCCAATGTAAGTCAATGGGGCGATTTTTTGGCTATGTGCTAGAAATGAAATTCAGTGCGGATTGGATGACAGGCACCCTAGGCACCCAGGATCGGCTTTAGTTTCACGTGTATCTCTTAAGCCGGCAGAGAAAACCCACCTGATATGCGCTCCACACAATTGAATAGAGACGCCGTTGATTTTCTATGGGAATTGCAGAAATGACTTCTAAGCCTCAAAATAATGACTTTTTTTCCTAAGGTGGTAGGAATGAAACTCAGTGCGGGCTGGATGGGGTCCCCCCTGGGCACCGCAGACCTAAGCTTGTTTAACTCCTACCTCTTAAAGGGACCGAGAAAAAATGACCTTTTCTGCACTCCAATGTAAGTCAATGGGGCGATTTTTTGGCTATGTGCTAGAAATGAAATTCAGTGCGGATTGGATGACAGGCACCCTAGGCACCCAGGATCGGCTTTAGTTTCACGTGTATCTCTTAAGCCGGCAGAGAAAACCCACCTGATATGCGCTCCACACAATTGAATAGAGACGCCGTTGATTTTCTATGGGAATTGCAGAAATGACTTCTAAGCCTCAAAATAATGACTTTTTTTCCTAAGGTGGTAGGAATGAAACTCAGTGCGGGCTGGATGGGGTCCCCCCTGGGCACCGCAGACCTAAGCTTGTTTAACTCCTACCTCTTAAAGGGACCGAGAAAAAATGACCTTTTCTGCACTCCAATGTAAGTCAATGGGGCGATTTTTTGGCTATGTGCTAGAAATGAAATTCAGTGCGGATTGGATGACAGGCACCCTAGGCACCCAGGATCGGCTTTAGTTTCACGTGTATCTCTTAAGCCGGCAGAGAAAACCCACCTGATATGCGCTCCACACAATTGAATAGAGACGCCGTTGATTTTCTATGGGAATTGCAGAAATGACTTCTAAGCCTCAAAATAATGACTTTTTTTCCTAAGGTGGTAGGAATGAAACTCAGTGCGGGCTGGATGGGGTCCCCCCTGGGCACCGCAGACCTAAGCTTGTTTAACTCCTACCTCTTAAAGGGACCGAGAAAAAATGACCTTTTCTGCACTCCAATGTAAGTCAATGGGGCGATTTTTTGGCTATGTGCTAGAAATGAAATTCAGTGCGGATTGGATGACAGGCACCCTAGGCACCCAGGATCGGCTTTAGTTTCACGTGTATCTCTTAAGCCGGCAGAGAAAACCCACCTGATATGCGCTCCACACAATTGAATAGAGACGCCGTTGATTTTCTATGGGAATTGCAGAAATGACTTCTAAGCCTCAAAATAATGACTTTTTTTCCTAAGGTGGTAGGAATGAAACTCAGTGCGGGCTGGATGGGGTCCCCCCTGGGCACCGCAGACCTAAGCTTGTTTAACTCCTACCTCTTAAAGGGACCGAGAAAAAATGACCTTTTCTGCACTCCAATGTAAGTCAATGGGGCGATTTTTTGGCTATGTGCTAGAAATGAAATTCAGTGCGGATTGGATGACAGGCACCCTAGGCACCCAGGATCGGCTTTAGTTTCACGTGTATCTCTTAAGCCGGCAGAGAAAACCCACCTGATATGCGCTCCACACAATTGAATAGAGACGCCGTTGATTTTCTATGGGAATTGCAGAAATGACTTCTAAGCCTCAAAATAATGACTTTTTTTCCTAAGGTGGTAGGAATGAAACTCAGTGCGGGCTGGATGGGGTCCCCCCTGGGCACCGCAGACCTAAGCTTGTTTAACTCCTACCTCTTAAAGGGACCGAGAAAAAATGACCTTTTCTGCACTCCAATGTAAGTCAATGGGGCGATTTTTTGGCTATGTGCTAGAAATGAAATTCAGTGCGGATTGGATGACAGGCACCCTAGGCACCCAGGATCGGCTTTAGTTTCACGTGTATCTCTTAAGCCGGCAGAGAAAACCCACCTGATATGCGCTCCACACAATTGAATAGAGACGCCGTTGATTTTCTATGGGAATTGCAGAAATGACTTCTAAGCCTCAAAATAATGACTTTTTTTCCTAAGGTGGTAGGAATGAAACTCAGTGCGGGCTGGATGGGGTCCCCCCTGGGCACCGCAGACCTAAGCTTGTTTAACTCCTACCTCTTAAAGGGACCGAGAAAAAATGACCTTTTCTGCACTCCAATGTAAGTCAATGGGGCGATTTTTTGGCTATGTGCTAGAAATGAAATTCAGTGCGGATTGGATGACAGGCACCCTAGGCACCCAGGATCGGCTTTAGTTTCACGTGTATCTCTTAAGCCGGCAGAGAAAACCCACCTGATATGCGCTCCACACAATTGAATAGAGACGCCGTTGATTTTCTATGGGAATTGCAGAAATGACTTCTAAGCCTCAAAATAATGACTTTTTTTCCTAAGGTGGTAGGAATGAAACTCAGTGCGGGCTGGATGGGGTCCCCCCTGGGCACCGCAGACCTAAGCTTGTTTAACTCCTACCTCTTAAAGGGACCGAGAAAAAATGACCTTTTCTGCACTCCAATGTAAGTCAATGGGGCGATTTTTTGGCTATGTGCTAGAAATGAAATTCAGTGCGGATTGGATGACAGGCACCCTAGGCACCCAGGATCGGCTTTAGTTTCACGTGTATCTCTTAAGCCGGCAGAGAAAACCCACCTGATATGCGCTCCACACAATTGAATAGAGACGCCGTTGATTTTCTATGGGAATTGCAGAAATGACTTCTAAGCCTCAAAATAATGACTTTTTTTCCTAAGGTGGTAGGAATGAAACTCAGTGCGGGCTGGATGGGGTCCCCCCTGGGCACCGCAGACCTAAGCTTGTTTAACTCCTACCTCTTAAAGGGACCGAGAAAAAATGACCTTTTCTGCACTCCAATGTAAGTCAATGGGGCGATTTTTTGGCTATGTGCTAGAAATGAAATTCAGTGCGGATTGGATGACAGGCACCCTAGGCACCCAGGATCGGCTTTAGTTTCACGTGTATCTCTTAAGCCGGCAGAGAAAACCCACCTGATATGCGCTCCACACAATTGAATAGAGACGCCGTTGATTTTCTATGGGAATTGCAGAAATGACTTCTAAGCCTCAAAATAATGACTTTTTTTCCTAAGGTGGTAGGAATGAAACTCAGTGCGGGCTGGATGGGGTCCCCCCTGGGCACCGCAGACCTAAGCTTGTTTAACTCCTACCTCTTAAAGGGACCGAGAAAAAATGACCTTTTCTGCACTCCAATGTAAGTCAATGGGGCGATTTTTTGGCTATGTGCTAGAAATGAAATTCAGTGCGGATTGGATGACAGGCACCCTAGGCACCCAGGATCGGCTTTAGTTTCACGTGTATCTCTTAAGCCGGCAGAGAAAACCCACCTGATATGCGCTCCACACAATTGAATAGAGACGCCGTTGATTTTCTATGGGAATTGCAGAAATGACTTCTAAGCCTCAAAATAATGACTTTTTTTCCTAAGGTGGTAGGAATGAAACTCAGTGCGGGCTGGATGGGGTCCCCCCTGGGCACCGCAGACCTAAGCTTGTTTAACTCCTACCTCTTAAAGGGACCGAG
Organism: Dendropsophus ebraccatus; assembly: GCF_027789765.1. Lineage (NCBI taxonomy): Eukaryota > Metazoa > Chordata > Amphibia > Anura > Hylidae > Dendropsophus > Dendropsophus ebraccatus. The sequence continues at coordinate 604,715 of NW_027208446.1, read as the reverse complement.
AAAAAATGACCTTTTCTGCACTCCAATGTAAGTCAATGGGGCGATTTTTTGGCTATGTGCTAGAAATGAAATTCAGTGCGGATTGGATGACAGGCACCCTAGGCACCCAGGATCGGCTTTAGTTTCACGTGTATCTCTTAAGCCGGCAGAGAAAACCCACCTGATATGCGCTCCACACAATTGAATAGAGACGCCGTTGATTTTCTATGGGAATTGCAGAAATGACTTCTAAGCCTCAAAATAATGACTTTTTTTCCTAAGGTGGTAGGAATGAAACTCAGTGCGGGCTGGATGGGGTCCCCCCTGGGCACCGCAGACCTAAGCTTGTTTAACTCCTACCTCTTAAAGGGACCGAGAAAAAATGACCTTTTCTGCACTCCAATGTAAGTCAATGGGGCGATTTTTTGGCTATGTGCTAGAAATGAAATTCAGTGCGGATTGGATGACAGGCACCCTAGGCACCCAGGATCGGCTTTAGTTTCACGTGTATCTCTTAAGCCGGCAGAGAAAACCCACCTGATATGCGCTCCACACAATTGAATAGAGACGCCGTTGATTTTCTATGGGAATTGCAGAAATGACTTCTAAGCCTCAAAATAATGACTTTTTTTCCTAAGGTGGTAGGAATGAAACTCAGTGCGGGCTGGATGGGGTCCCCCCTGGGCACCGCAGACCTAAGCTTGTTTAACTCCTACCTCTTAAAGGGACCGAGAAAAAATGACCTTTTCTGCACTCCAATGTAAGTCAATGGGGCGATTTTTTGGCTATGTGCTAGAAATGAAATTCAGTGCGGATTGGATGACAGGCACCCTAGGCACCCAGGATCGGCTTTAGTTTCACGTGTATCTCTTAAGCCGGCAGAGAAAACCCACCTGATATGCGCTCCACACAATTGAATAGAGACGCCGTTGATTTTCTATGGGAATTGCAGAAATGACTTCTAAGCCTCAAAATAATGACTTTTTTTCCTAAGGTGGTAGGAATGAAACTCAGTGCGGGCTGGATGGGGTCCCCCCTGGGCACCGCAGACCTAAGCTTGTTTAACTCCTACCTCTTAAAGGGACCGAGAAAAAATGACCTTTTCTGCACTCCAATGTAAGTCAATGGGGCGATTTTTTGGCTATGTGCTAGAAATGAAATTCAGTGCGGATTGGATGACAGGCACCCTAGGCACCCAGGATCGGCTTTAGTTTCACGTGTATCTCTTAAGCCGGCAGAGAAAACCCACCTGATATGCGCTCCACACAATTGAATAGAGACGCCGTTGATTTTCTATGGGAATTGCAGAAATGACTTCTAAGCCTCAAAATAATGACTTTTTTTCCTAAGGTGGTAGGAATGAAACTCAGTGCGGGCTGGATGGGGTCCCCCCTGGGCACCGCAGACCTAAGCTTGTTTAACTCCTACCTCTTAAAGGGACCGAGAAAAAATGACCTTTTCTGCACTCCAATGTAAGTCAATGGGGCGATTTTTTGGCTATGTGCTAGAAATGAAATTCAGTGCGGATTGGATGACAGGCACCCTAGGCACCCAGGATCGGCTTTAGTTTCACGTGTATCTCTTAAGCCGGCAGAGAAAACCCACCTGATATGCGCTCCACACAATTGAATAGAGACGCCGTTGATTTTCTATGGGAATTGCAGAAATGACTTCTAAGCCTCAAAATAATGACTTTTTTTCCTAAGGTGGTAGGAATGAAACTCAGTGCGGGCTGGATGGGGTCCCCCCTGGGCACCGCAGACCTAAGCTTGTTTAACTCCTACCTCTTAAAGGGACCGAGAAAAAATGACCTTTTCTGCACTCCAATGTAAGTCAATGGGGCGATTTTTTGGCTATGTGCTAGAAATGAAATTCAGTGCGGATTGGATGACAGGCACCCTAGGCACCCAGGATCGGCTTTAGTTTCACGTGTATCTCTTAAGCCGGCAGAGAAAACCCACCTGATATGCGCTCCACACAATTGAATAGAGACGCCGTTGATTTTCTATGGGAATTGCAGAAATGACTTCTAAGCCTCAAAATAATGACTTTTTTTCCTAAGGTGGTAGGAATGAAACTCAGTGCGGGCTGGATGGGGTCCCCCCTGGGCACCGCAGACCTAAGCTTGTTTAACTCCTACCTCTTAAAGGGACCGAGAAAAAATGACCTTTTCTGCACTCCAATGTAAGTCAATGGGGCGATTTTTTGGCTATGTGCTAGAAATGAAATTCAGTGCGGATTGGATGACAGGCACCCTAGGCACCCAGGATCGGCTTTAGTTTCACGTGTATCTCTTAAGCCGGCAGAGAAAACCCACCTGATATGCGCTCCACACAATTGAATAGAGACGCCGTTGATTTTCTATGGGAATTGCAGAAATGACTTCTAAGCCTCAAAATAATGACTTTTTTTCCTAAGGTGGTAGGAATGAAACTCAGTGCGGGCTGGATGGGGTCCCCCCTGGGCACCGCAGACCTAAGCTTGTTTAACTCCTACCTCTTAAAGGGACCGAGAAAAAATGACCTTTTCTGCACTCCAATGTAAGTCAATGGGGCGATTTTTTGGCTATGTGCTAGAAATGAAATTCAGTGCGGATTGGATGACAGGCACCCTAGGCACCCAGGATCGGCTTTAGTTTCACGTGTATCTCTTAAGCCGGCAGAGAAAACCCACCTGATATGCGCTCCACACAATTGAATAGAGACGCCGTTGATTTTCTATGGGAATTGCAGAAATGACTTCTAAGCCTCAAAATAATGACTTTTTTTCCTAAGGTGGTAGGAATGAAACTCAGTGCGGGCTGGATGGGGTCCCCCCTGGGCACCGCAGACCTAAGCTTGTTTAACTCCTACCTCTTAAAGGGACCGAGAAAAAATGACCTTTTCTGCACTCCAATGTAAGTCAATGGGGCGATTTTTTGGCTATGTGCTAGAAATGAAATTCAGTGCGGATTGGATGACAGGCACCCTAGGCACCCAGGATCGGCTTTAGTTTCACGTGTATCTCTTAAGCCGGCAGAGAAAACCCACCTGATATGCGCTCCACACAATTGAATAGAGACGCCGTTGATTTTCTATGGGAATTGCAGAAATGACTTCTAAGCCTCAAAATAATGACTTTTTTTCCTAAGGTGGTAGGAATGAAACTCAGTGCGGGCTGGATGGGGTCCCCCCTGGGCACCGCAGACCTAAGCTTGTTTAACTCCTACCTCTTAAAGGGACCGAGAAAAAATGACCTTTTCTGCACTCCAATGTAAGTCAATGGGGCGATTTTTTGGCTATGTGCTAGAAATGAAATTCAGTGCGGATTGGATGACAGGCACCCTAGGCACCCAGGATCGGCTTTAGTTTCACGTGTATCTCTTAAGCCGGCAGAGAAAACCCACCTGATATGCGCTCCACACAATTGAATAGAGACGCCGTTGATTTTCTATGGGAATTGCAGAAATGACTTCTAAGCCTCAAAATAATGACTTTTTTTCCTAAGGTGGTAGGAATGAAACTCAGTGCGGGCTGGATGGGGTCCCCCCTGGGCACCGCAGACCTAAGCTTGTTTAACTCCTACCTCTTAAAGGGACCGAGAAAAAATGACCTTTTCTGCACTCCAATGTAAGTCAATGGGGCGATTTTTTGGCTATGTGCTAGAAATGAAATTCAGTGCGGATTGGATGACAGGCACCCTAGGCACCCAGGATCGGCTTTAGTTTCACGTGTATCTCTTAAGCCGGCAGAGAAAACCCACCTGATATGCGCTCCACACAATTGAATAGAGACGCCGTTGATTTTCTATGGGAATTGCAGAAATGACTTCTAAGCCTCAAAATAATGACTTTTTTTCCTAAGGTGGTAGGAATGAAACTCAGTGCGGGCTGGATGGGGTCCCCCCTGGGCACCGCAGACCTAAGCTTGTTTAACTCCTACCTCTTAAAGGGACCGAGAAAAAATGACCTTTTCTGCACTCCAATGTAAGTCAATGGGGCGATTTTTTGGCTATGTGCTAGAAATGAAATTCAGTGCGGATTGGATGACAGGCACCCTAGGCACCCAGGATCGGCTTTAGTTTCACGTGTATCTCTTAAGCCGGCAGAGAAAACCCACCTGATATGCGCTCCACACAATTGAATAGAGACGCCGTTGATTTTCTATGGGAATTGCAGAAATGACTTCTAAGCCTCAAAATAATGACTTTTTTTCCTAAGGTGGTAGGAATGAAACTCAGTGCGGGCTGGATGGGGTCCCCCCTGGGCACCGCAGACCTAAGCTTGTTTAACTCCTACCTCTTAAAGGGACCGAGAAAAAATGACCTTTTCTGCACTCCAATGTAAGTCAATGGGGCGATTTTTTGGCTATGTGCTAGAAATGAAATTCAGTGCGGATTGGATGACAGGCACCCTAGGCACCCAGGATCGGCTTTAGTTTCACGTGTATCTCTTAAGCCGGCAGAGAAAACCCACCTGATATGCGCTCCACACAATTGAATAGAGACGCCGTTGATTTTCTATGGGAATTGCAGAAATGACTTCTAAGCCTCAAAATAATGACTTTTTTTCCTAAGGTGGTAGGAATGAAACTCAGTGCGGGCTGGATGGGGTCCCCCCTGGGCACCGCAGACCTAAGCTTGTTTAACTCCTACCTCTTAAAGGGACCGAGAAAAAATGACCTTTTCTGCACTCCAATGTAAGTCAATGGGGCGATTTTTTGGCTATGTGCTAGAAATGAAATTCAGTGCGGATTGGATGACAGGCACCCTAGGCACCCAGGATCGGCTTTAGTTTCACGTGTATCTCTTAAGCCGGCAGAGAAAACCCACCTGATATGCGCTCCACACAATTGAATAGAGACGCCGTTGATTTTCTATGGGAATTGCAGAAATGACTTCTAAGCCTCAAAATAATGACTTTTTTTCCTAAGGTGGTAGGAATGAAACTCAGTGCGGGCTGGATGGGGTCCCCCCTGGGCACCGCAGACCTAAGCTTGTTTAACTCCTACCTCTTAAAGGGACCGAGAAAAAATGACCTTTTCTGCACTCCAATGTAAGTCAATGGGGCGATTTTTTGGCTATGTGCTAGAAATGAAATTCAGTGCGGATTGGATGACAGGCACCCTAGGCACCCAGGATCGGCTTTAGTTTCACGTGTATCTCTTAAGCCGGCAGAGAAAACCCACCTGATATGCGCTCCACACAATTGAATAGAGACGCCGTTGATTTTCTATGGGAATTGCAGAAATGACTTCTAAGCCTCAAAATAATGACTTTTTTTCCTAAGGTGGTAGGAATGAAACTCAGTGCGGGCTGGATGGGGTCCCCCCTGGGCACCGCAGACCTAAGCTTGTTTAACTCCTACCTCTTAAAGGGACCGAGAAAAAATGACCTTTTCTGCACTCCAATGTAAGTCAATGGGGCGATTTTTTGGCTATGTGCTAGAAATGAAATTCAGTGCGGATTGGATGACAGGCACCCTAGGCACCCAGGATCGGCTTTAGTTTCACGTGTATCTCTTAAGCCGGCAGAGAAAACCCACCTGATATGCGCTCCACACAATTGAATAGAGACGCCGTTGATTTTCTATGGGAATTGCAGAAATGACTTCTAAGCCTCAAAATAATGACTTTTTTTCCTAAGGTGGTAGGAATGAAACTCAGTGCGGGCTGGATGGGGTCCCCCCTGGGCACCGCAGACCTAAGCTTGTTTAACTCCTACCTCTTAAAGGGACCGAGAAAAAATGACCTTTTCTGCACTCCAATGTAAGTCAATGGGGCGATTTTTTGGCTATGTGCTAGAAATGAAATTCAGTGCGGATTGGATGACAGGCACCCTAGGCACCCAGGATCGGCTTTAGTTTCACGTGTATCTCTTAAGCCGGCAGAGAAAACCCACCTGATATGCGCTCCACACAATTGAATAGAGACGCCGTTGATTTTCTATGGGAATTGCAGAAATGACTTCTAAGCCTCAAAATAATGACTTTTTTTCCTAAGGTGGTAGGAATGAAACTCAGTGCGGGCTGGATGGGGTCCCCCCTGGGCACCGCAGACCTAAGCTTGTTTAACTCCTACCTCTTAAAGGGACCGAGAAAAAATGACCTTTTCTGCACTCCAATGTAAGTCAATGGGGCGATTTTTTGGCTATGTGCTAGAAATGAAATTCAGTGCGGATTGGATGACAGGCACCCTAGGCACCCAGGATCGGCTTTAGTTTCACGTGTATCTCTTAAGCCGGCAGAGAAAACCCACCTGATATGCGCTCCACACAATTGAATAGAGACGCCGTTGATTTTCTATGGGAATTGCAGAAATGACTTCTAAGCCTCAAAATAATGACTTTTTTTCCTAAGGTGGTAGGAATGAAACTCAGTGCGGGCTGGATGGGGTCCCCCCTGGGCACCGCAGACCTAAGCTTGTTTAACTCCTACCTCTTAAAGGGACCGAGAAAAAATGACCTTTTCTGCACTCCAATGTAAGTCAATGGGGCGATTTTTTGGCTATGTGCTAGAAATGAAATTCAGTGCGGATTGGATGACAGGCACCCTAGGCACCCAGGATCGGCTTTAGTTTCACGTGTATCTCTTAAGCCGGCAGAGAAAACCCACCTGATATGCGCTCCACACAATTGAATAGAGACGCCGTTGATTTTCTATGGGAATTGCAGAAATGACTTCTAAGCCTCAAAATAATGACTTTTTTTCCTAAGGTGGTAGGAATGAAACTCAGTGCGGGCTGGATGGGGTCCCCCCTGGGCACCGCAGACCTAAGCTTGTTTAACTCCTACCTCTTAAAGGGACCGAGAAAAAATGACCTTTTCTGCACTCCAATGTAAGTCAATGGGGCGATTTTTTGGCTATGTGCTAGAAATGAAATTCAGTGCGGATTGGATGACAGGCACCCTAGGCACCCAGGATCGGCTTTAGTTTCACGTGTATCTCTTAAGCCGGCAGAGAAAACCCACCTGATATGCGCTCCACACAATTGAATAGAGACGCCGTTGATTTTCTATGGGAATTGCAGAAATGACTTCTAAGCCTCAAAATAATGACTTTTTTTCCTAAGGTGGTAGGAATGAAACTCAGTGCGGGCTGGATGGGGTCCCCCCTGGGCACCGCAGACCTAAGCTTGTTTAACTCCTACCTCTTAAAGGGACCGAGAAAAAATGACCTTTTCTGCACTCCAATGTAAGTCAATGGGGCGATTTTTTGGCTATGTGCTAGAAATGAAATTCAGTGCGGATTGGATGACAGGCACCCTAGGCACCCAGGATCGGCTTTAGTTTCACGTGTATCTCTTAAGCCGGCAGAGAAAACCCACCTGATATGCGCTCCACACAATTGAATAGAGACGCCGTTGATTTTCTATGGGAATTGCAGAAATGACTTCTAAGCCTCAAAATAATGACTTTTTTTCCTAAGGTGGTAGGAATGAAACTCAGTGCGGGCTGGATGGGGTCCCCCCTGGGCACCGCAGACCTAAGCTTGTTTAACTCCTACCTCTTAAAGGGACCGAGAAAAAATGACCTTTTCTGCACTCCAATGTAAGTCAATGGGGCGATTTTTTGGCTATGTGCTAGAAATGAAATTCAGTGCGGATTGGATGACAGGCACCCTAGGCACCCAGGATCGGCTTTAGTTTCACGTGTATCTCTTAAGCCGGCAGAGAAAACCCACCTGATATGCGCTCCACACAATTGAATAGAGACGCCGTTGATTTTCTATGGGAATTGCAGAAATGACTTCTAAGCCTCAAAATAATGACTTTTTTTCCTAAGGTGGTAGGAATGAAACTCAGTGCGGGCTGGATGGGGTCCCCCCTGGGCACCGCAGACCTAAGCTTGTTTAACTCCTACCTCTTAAAGGGACCGAGAAAAAATGACCTTTTCTGCACTCCAATGTAAGTCAATGGGGCGATTTTTTGGCTATGTGCTAGAAATGAAATTCAGTGCGGATTGGATGACAGGCACCCTAGGCACCCAGGATCGGCTTTAGTTTCACGTGTATCTCTTAAGCCGGCAGAGAAAACCCACCTGATATGCGCTCCACACAATTGAATAGAGACGCCGTTGATTTTCTATGGGAATTGCAGAAATGACTTCTAAGCCTCAAAATAATGACTTTTTTTCCTAAGGTGGTAGGAATGAAACTCAGTGCGGGCTGGATGGGGTCCCCCCTGGGCACCGCAGACCTAAGCTTGTTTAACTCCTACCTCTTAAAGGGACCGAGAAAAAATGACCTTTTCTGCACTCCAATGTAAGTCAATGGGGCGATTTTTTGGCTATGTGCTAGAAATGAAATTCAGTGCGGATTGGATGACAGGCACCCTAGGCACCCAGGATCGGCTTTAGTTTCACGTGTATCTCTTAAGCCGGCAGAGAAAACCCACCTGATATGCGCTCCACACAATTGAATAGAGACGCCGTTGATTTTCTATGGGAATTGCAGAAATGACTTCTAAGCCTCAAAATAATGACTTTTTTTCCTAAGGTGGTAGGAATGAAACTCAGTGCGGGCTGGATGGGGTCCCCCCTGGGCACCGCAGACCTAAGCTTGTTTAACTCCTACCTCTTAAAGGGACCGAGAAAAAATGACCTTTTCTGCACTCCAATGTAAGTCAATGGGGCGATTTTTTGGCTATGTGCTAGAAATGAAATTCAGTGCGGATTGGATGACAGGCACCCTAGGCACCCAGGATCGGCTTTAGTTTCACGTGTATCTCTTAAGCCGGCAGAGAAAACCCACCTGATATGCGCTCCACACAATTGAATAGAGACGCCGTTGATTTTCTATGGGAATTGCAGAAATGACTTCTAAGCCTCAAAATAATGACTTTTTTTCCTAAGGTGGTAGGAATGAAACTCAGTGCGGGCTGGATGGGGTCCCCCCTGGGCACCGCAGACCTAAGCTTGTTTAACTCCTACCTCTTAAAGGGACCGAGAAAAAATGACCTTTTCTGCACTCCAATGTAAGTCAATGGGGCGATTTTTTGGCTATGTGCTAGAAATGAAATTCAGTGCGGATTGGATGACAGGCACCCTAGGCACCCAGGATCGGCTTTAGTTTCACGTGTATCTCTTAAGCCGGCAGAGAAAACCCACCTGATATGCGCTCCACACAATTGAATAGAGACGCCGTTGATTTTCTATGGGAATTGCAGAAATGACTTCTAAGCCTCAAAATAATGACTTTTTTTCCTAAGGTGGTAGGAATGAAACTCAGTGCGGGCTGGATGGGGTCCCCCCTGGGCACCGCAGACCTAAGCTTGTTTAACTCCTACCTCTTAAAGGGACCGAGAAAAAATGACCTTTTCTGCACTCCAATGTAAGTCAATGGGGCGATTTTTTGGCTATGTGCTAGAAATGAAATTCAGTGCGGATTGGATGACAGGCACCCTAGGCACCCAGGATCGGCTTTAGTTTCACGTGTATCTCTTAAGCCGGCAGAGAAAACCCACCTGATATGCGCTCCACACAATTGAATAGAGACGCCGTTGATTTTCTATGGGAATTGCAGAAATGACTTCTAAGCCTCAAAATAATGACTTTTTTTCCTAAGGTGGTAGGAATGAAACTCAGTGCGGGCTGGATGGGGTCCCCCCTGGGCACCGCAGACCTAAGCTTGTTTAACTCCTACCTCTTAAAGGGACCGAGAAAAAATGACCTTTTCTGCACTCCAATGTAAGTCAATGGGGCGATTTTTTGGCTATGTGCTAGAAATGAAATTCAGTGCGGATTGGATGACAGGCACCCTAGGCACCCAGGATCGGCTTTAGTTTCACGTGTATCTCTTAAGCCGGCAGAGAAAACCCACCTGATATGCGCTCCACACAATTGAATAGAGACGCCGTTGATTTTCTATGGGAATTGCAGAAATGACTTCTAAGCCTCAAAATAATGACTTTTTTTCCTAAGGTGGTAGGAATGAAACTCAGTGCGGGCTGGATGGGGTCCCCCCTGGGCACCGCAGACCTAAGCTTGTTTAACTCCTACCTCTTAAAGGGACCGAGAAAAAATGACCTTTTCTGCACTCCAATGTAAGTCAATGGGGCGATTTTTTGGCTATGTGCTAGAAATGAAATTCAGTGCGGATTGGATGACAGGCACCCTAGGCACCCAGGATCGGCTTTAGTTTCACGTGTATCTCTTAAGCCGGCAGAGAAAACCCACCTGATATGCGCTCCACACAATTGAATAGAGACGCCGTTGATTTTCTATGGGAATTGCAGAAATGACTTCTAAGCCTCAAAATAATGACTTTTTTTCCTAAGGTGGTAGGAATGAAACTCAGTGCGGGCTGGATGGGGTCCCCCCTGGGCACCGCAGACCTAAGCTTGTTTAACTCCTACCTCTTAAAGGGACCGAGAAAAAATGACCTTTTCTGCACTCCAATGTAAGTCAATGGGGCGATTTTTTGGCTATGTGCTAGAAATGAAATTCAGTGCGGATTGGATGACAGGCACCCTAGGCACCCAGGATCGGCTTTAGTTTCACGTGTATCTCTTAAGCCGGCAGAGAAAACCCACCTGATATGCGCTCCACACAATTGAATAGAGACGCCGTTGATTTTCTATGGGAATTGCAGAAATGACTTCTAAGCCTCAAAATAATGACTTTTTTTCCTAAGGTGGTAGGAATGAAACTCAGTGCGGGCTGGATGGGGTCCCCCCTGGGCACCGCAGACCTAAGCTTGTTTAACTCCTACCTCTTAAAGGGACCGAGAAAAAATGACCTTTTCTGCACTCCAATGTAAGTCAATGGGGCGATTTTTTGGCTATGTGCTAGAAATGAAATTCAGTGCGGATTGGATGACAGGCACCCTAGGCACCCAGGATCGGCTTTAGTTTCACGTGTATCTCTTAAGCCGGCAGAGAAAACCCACCTGATATGCGCTCCACACAATTGAATAGAGACGCCGTTGATTTTCTATGGGAATTGCAGAAATGACTTCTAAGCCTCAAAATAATGACTTTTTTTCCTAAGGTGGTAGGAATGAAACTCAGTGCGGGCTGGATGGGGTCCCCCCTGGGCACCGCAGACCTAAGCTTGTTTAACTCCTACCTCTTAAAGGGACCGAGAAAAAATGACCTTTTCTGCACTCCAATGTAAGTCAATGGGGCGATTTTTTGGCTATGTGCTAGAAATGAAATTCAGTGCGGATTGGATGACAGGCACCCTAGGCACCCAGGATCGGCTTTAGTTTCACGTGTATCTCTTAAGCCGGCAGAGAAAACCCACCTGATATGCGCTCCACACAATTGAATAGAGACGCCGTTGATTTTCTATGGGAATTGCAGAAATGACTTCTAAGCCTCAAAATAATGACTTTTTTTCCTAAGGTGGTAGGAATGAAACTCAGTGCGGGCTGGATGGGGTCCCCCCTGGGCACCGCAGACCTAAGCTTGTTTAACTCCTACCTCTTAAAGGGACCGAGAAAAAATGACCTTTTCTGCACTCCAATGTAAGTCAATGGGGCGATTTTTTGGCTATGTGCTAGAAATGAAATGCAGTGCGGATTGGATGACAGGCACCCTAGGCACCCAGGATCGGCTTTAGTTTCACGTGTATCTCTTAAGCCGGCAGAGAAAACCCACCTGATATGCGCTCCACACAATTGAATAGAGACGCCGTTGATTTTCTATGGGAATTGCAGAAATGACTTCTAAGCCTCAAAATAATGACTTTTTTTCCTAAGGTGGTAGGAATGAAACTCAGTGCGGGCTGGATGGGGTCCCCCCTGGGCACCGCAGACCTAAGCTTGTTTAACTCCTACCTCTTAAAGGGACCGAGAAAAAATGACCTTTTCTGTCAATGTAAGTCAATGGGGCGATTTTTTGGCTATGTGCTAGAAATGAAATCAGTGCGGATTGGATGACAGGCACCCTAGGACCCAGGATCGGCTTTAGTTTCACGTGTATCTCTTAAGCCGGCAGAGAAAACCCACCTGATATGCGCTCCACACAATTGAATAGAGACGCCGTTGATTTTCTATGGGAATTGCAGAAATGACTTCTAAGCCTCAAAATAATGACTTTATTGGGCACCGCAGACCTAAGCTTGTTTAACTCCTACCTCTTAAAGGGACCGAGAAAAAATGACCTTTTCTGCACTCCAATGTAAGTCAATGGGGCGATTTTTTGGCTATGTGCTAGAAATGAAATTCAGTGCGGATTGGATGACAGGCACCCTAGGCACCCAGGATCGGCTTTAGTTTCACGTGTATCTCTTAAGCCGGCAGAGAAAACCCACCTGATATGCGCTCCACACAATTGAATAGAGACGCCGTTGATTTTCTATGGGAATTGCAGAAATGACTTCTAAGCCTCAAAATAATGACTTTTTTTCCTAAGGTGGTAGGAATGAAACTCAGTGCGGGCTGGATGGGGTCCCCCCTGGGCACCGCAGACCTAAGCTTGTTTAACTCCTACCTCTTAAAGGGACCGAGAAAAAATGACCTTTTCTGCACTCCAATGTAAGTCAATGGGGCGATTTTTTGGCTATGTGCTAGAAATGAAATTGAGTGCGGATTGGATGACAGGCACCCTAGGCACCCAGGATCGGCTTTAGTTTCACGTGTATCTCTTAAGCCGGCAGAGAAAACCCACCTGATATGCGCTCCACACAATTGAATTAGAGACGCCGTTGATTTTCTATGGGAATTGCAGAAATGACTTCTAAGCCTCAAAATAATGACTTTTTTTCCTAAGGTGGTAGGAATGAAACTCAGTGCGGGCTGGATGGGGTCCCCCCTGGGCACCGCAGACCTAAGCTTGTTTAACTCCTACCTCTTAAAGGGACCGAGAAAAAATTACCTTTTCTGCACTCCAATGTAAGTCAATGGGGCGATTTTTTGGCTATGTGCTAGAAATGAAATTGAGTGCGGATTGGATGACAGGCACCCTAGGCACCCAGGATCGGCTTTAGTTTCACGTGTATCTCTTAAGCCGGCAGAGAAAACCCACCTGATATGCGCTCCACACAATTGAATTAGAGACGCCGTTGATTTTCTATGGGAATTGCAGAAATGACTTCTAAGCCTCAAAATAATGACTTTTTTTCCTAAGGTGGTAGGAATGAAACTCAGTGCGGGCTGGATGGGGTCCCCCCTGGGGACCGCAGACCTAAGCTTGTTTAACTCCTACCTCTTAAAGGGACCGAGAAAAAATGACCTTTTCTGCACTCCAATGTAAGTCAATGGGGCGATTTTTTGGCTATGTGCTAGAAATGAAATTGAGTGCGGATTGGATGACAGGCACCCTAGGCACCCAGGATCGGCTTTAGTTTCACGTGTATCTCTTAAGCCGGCAGAGAAAACCCACCTGATATGCGCTCCACACAATTGAATTAGAGACGCCGTTGATTTTCTATGGGAATTGCAGAAATGACTTCTAAGCCTCAAAATAATGACTTTTTTTCCTAAGGTGGTAGGAATGAAACTCAGTGCGGGCTGGATGGGGTCCCCCCTGGGCACCGCAGACCTAAGCTTGTTTAACTCCTACCTCTTAAAGGGACCGAGAAAAAATGACCTTTTCTGCACTCCATTGTAAGTCAATGGGGCGATTTTTTGGCTATGTGCTAGAAATGAAATTGAGTGCGGATTGGATGACAGGCACCCTAGGCACCCAGGATCGGCTTTAGTTTTACGTGTATCTCTTAAGCCGGCAGAGAAAACCCACCTGATATGCGCTCCACACAATTGAATTAGAGACGCCGTTGATTTTCTATGGGAATTGCAGAAATGACTTCTAAGCCTCAAAATAATGACTTTTTTTCCTAAGGTGGTAGGAATGAAACTCAGTGCGGGCTGGATGGGGTCCCCCCTGGGCACCGCAGACCTAAGCTTGTTTAACTCCTACCTCTTAAAGGGACCGAGAAAAAATGACCTTTTCTGCACTCCAATGTAAGTCAATGGGGCGATTTTTTGGCTATGTGCTAGAAATGAAATTGAGTGCGGATTGGATGACAGGCACCCTAGGCACCCAGGATCGGCTTTAGTTTCACGTGTATCTCTTAAGCCGGCAGAGAAAACCCACCTGATATGCGCTCCACACAATTGAATTAGAGACGCCGTTGATTTTCTATGGGAATTGCAGAAATGACTTCTAAGCCTCAAAATAATGACTTTTTTTCCTAAGGTGGTAGGAATGAAACTCAGTGCGGGCTGGATGGGGTCCCCCCTGGGCACCGCAGACCTAAGCTTGTTTAACTCCTACCTCTTAAAGGGACCGAGAAAAAATGACCTTTTCTGCACTCCAATGTAAGTCAATGGGGCGATTTTTTGGCTATGTGCTAGAAATGAAATTGAGTGCGGATTGGATGACAGGCACCCTAGGCACCCAGGATCGGCTTTAGTTTCACGTGTATCTCTTAAGCCGGCAGAGAAAACCCACCTGATATGCGCTCCACACAATTGAATTAGAGACGCCGTTGATTTTCTATGGGAATTGCAGAAATGACTTCTAAGCCTCAAAATAATGACTTTTTTTCCTAAGGTGGTAGGAATGAAACTCAGTGCGGGCTGGATGGGGTCCCCCCTGGGCACCGCAGACCTAAGCTTGTTTAACTCCTACCTCTTAAAGGGACCGAGAAAAAATGACCTTTTCTGCACTCCAATGTAAGTCAATGGGGCGATTTTTTGGCTATGTGCTAGAAATGAAATTGAGTGCGGATTGGATGACAGGCACCCTAGGCACCCAGGATCGGCTTTAGTTTCACGTGTATCTCTTAAGCCGGCAGAGAAAACCCACCTGATATGCGCTCCACACAATTGAATTAGAGACGCCGTTGATTTTCTATGGGAATTGCAGAAATGACTTCTAAGCCTCAAAATAATGACTTTTTTTCCTAAGGTGGTAGGAATGAAACTCAGTGCGGGCTAGATGGGGTCCCCCCTGGGCACCGCAGACCTAAGCTTGTTTAACTCCTACCTCTTAAAGGGACCGAGAAAAAATGACCTTTTCTGCACTCCAATGTAAGTCAATGGGGCGATTTTTTGGCTATGTGCTAGAAATGAAATTGAGTGCGGATTGGATGACAGGCACCCTAGGCACCCAGGATCGGCTTTAGTTTCACGTGTATCTCTTAAGCCGGCAGAGAAAACCCACCTGATATGCGCTCCACACAATTGAATTAGAGACGCCGTTGATTTTCTATGGGAATTGCAGAAATGACTTCTAAGCCTCAAAATAATGACTTTTTTTCCTAAGGTGGTAGGAATGAAACTCAGTGCGGGCTGGATGGGGTCCCCCCTGGGCACCGCAGACCTAAGCTTGTTTAACTCCTACCTCTTAAAGGGACCGAGAAAAAATGACCTTTTCTGCACTCCAATGTAAGTCAATGGGGCGATTTTTTGGCTATGTGCTAGAAATGAAATTGAGTGCGGATTGGATGACAGGCACCCTAGGCACCCAGGATCGGCTTTAGTTTCACGTGTATCTCTTAAGCCGGCAGAGAAAACCCACCTGATATGCGCTCCACACAATTGAATTAGAGACGCCATTTGATTTTCTATGGGAATTGCAGAAATGACTTCTAAGCCTCAAAATAATGACTTTTTTTCCTAAGGTGGTAGGAATGAAACTCAGTGCGGGCTGGATGGGGTCCCCCCTGGGCACCGCAGACCTAAGCTTGTTTAACTCCTACCTCTTAAAGGGACCGAGAAAAAATGACCTTTTCTGCACTCCAATGTAAGTCAATGGGGCGATTTTTTGGCTATGTGCTAGAAATGAAATTGAGTGCGGATTGGATGACAGGCACCCTAGGCACCCAGGATCGGCTTTAGTTTCACGTGTATCTCTTAAGCCGGCAGAGAAAACCCACCTGATATGCGCTCCACACAATTGAATTAGAGACGCCGTTGATTTTCTATGGGAATTGCAGAAATGACTTCTAAGCCTCAAAATAATGACTTTTTTTCCTAAGGTGGTAGGAATGAAACTCAGTGCGGGCTAGATGGGGTCCCCCCTGGGCACCGCAGACCTAAGCTTGTTTAACTCCTACCTCTTAAAGGGACCGAGAAAAAATGACCTTTTCTGCACTCCAATGTAAGTCAATGGGGCGATTTTTTGGCTATGTGCTAGAAATGAAATTGAGTGCGGATTGGATGACAGGCACCCTAGGCACCCAGGATCGGCTTTAGTTTCACGTGTATCTCTTAAGCCGGCAGAGAAAACCCACCTGATATGCGCTCCACACAATTGAATTAGAGACGCCGTTGATTTTCTATGGGAATTGCAGAAATGACTTCTAAGCCTCAAAATAATGACTTTTTTTCCTAAGGTGGTAGGAATGAAACTCAGTGCGGGCTGGATGGGGTCCCCCCTGGGCACCGCAGACCTAAGCTTGTTTAACTCCTACCTCTTAAAGGGACCGAGAAAAAATGACCTTTTCTGCACTCCAATGTAAGTCAATGGGGCGATTTTTTGGCTACGTGCTAGAAATGAAATTGAGTGCGGATTGGATGACAGGCACCCTAGGCACCCAGGATCGGCTTTAGTTTCACGTGTATCTCTTAAGCCGGCAGAGAAAACCCACCTGATATGCGCTCCACACAATTGAATAGAGACGCCGTTGATTTTCTATGGGAATTGCAGAAATGACTTCTAAGCCTCAAAATAATGACTTTTTTTCCTAAGGTGGTAGGAATGAAACTCAGTGCGGGCTGGATGGGGTCCCCCCTGGGCACCGCAGACCTAAGCTTGTTTAACTCCTACCTCTTAAAGGGACCGAGAAAAAATGACCTTTTCTGCACTCCAATGTAAGTCAATGGGGCGATTTTTTGGCTATGTGCTAGAAATGAAATTGAGTGCGGATTGGATGACA
The DNA here is from genome assembly GCF_027789765.1 of Dendropsophus ebraccatus. Taxonomy (NCBI): domain Eukaryota; kingdom Metazoa; phylum Chordata; class Amphibia; order Anura; family Hylidae; genus Dendropsophus; species Dendropsophus ebraccatus. Next base: position 587,936 of record NW_027208446.1, on the reverse strand, counting down.
GGCACCCTAGGCACCCAGGATCGGCTTTAGTTTCACGTGTATCTCTTAAGCCGGCAGAGAAAACCCACCTGATATGCGCTCCACACAATTGAATTAGAGACGCCGTTGATTTTCTATGGGAATTGCAGAAATGACTTCTAAGCCTCAAAATAATGACTTTTTTTCCTAAGGTGGTAGGAATGAAACTCAGTGCGGGCTGGATGGGGTCCCCCCTGGGCACCGCAGACCTAAGCTTGTTTAACTCCTACCTCTTAAAGGGACCGAGAAAAAATGACCTTTTCTGCACTCCAATGTAAGTCAATGGGGCGATTTTTTGGCTATGTGCTAGAAATGAAATTGAGTGCGGATTGGATGACAGGCACCCTAGGCACCCAGGATCGGCTTTAGTTTCACGTGTATCTCTTAAGCCGGCAGAGAAAACCCACCTGATATGCGCTCCACACAATTGAATTAGAGACGCCGTTGATTTTCTATGGGAATTGCAGAAATGACTTCTAAGCCTCAAAATAATGACTTTTTTTCCTAAGGTGGTAGGAATGAAACTCAGTGCGGGCTGGATGGGGTCCCCCCTGGGCACCGCAGACCTAAGCTTGTTTAACTCCTACCTCTTAAAGGGACCGAGAAAAAAATGACCTTTTCTGCACTCCAATGTAAGTCAATGGGGCGATTTTTTGGCTATGTGCTAGAAATGAAATTGAGTGCGGATTGGATGACAGGCACCCTAGGCGCCCAGGATCGGCTTTAGTTTCACGTGTATCTCTTAAGCCGGCAGAGAAAACCCACCTGATATGCGCTCCACACAATTGAATTAGAGACGCCGTTGATTTTCTATGGGAATTGCAGAAATGACTTCTAAGCCTCAAAATAATGACTTTTTTTCCTAAGGTGGTAGGAATGAAACTCAGTGCGGGCTGGATGGGGTCCCCCCTGGGCACCGCAGACCTAAGCTTGTTTAACTCCTACCTCTTAAAGGGACCGAGAAAAAATGACCTTTTCTGCACTCCAATGTAAGTCAATGGGGCGATTTTTTGGCTATGTGCTAGAAATGAAATTGAGTGCGGATTGGATGACAGGCACCCTAGGCACCCAGGATCGGCTTTAGTTTCACGTGTATCTCTTAAGCCGGCAGAGAAAACCCACCTGATATGCGCTCCACACAATTGAATTAGAGACGCCGTTGATTTTCTATGGGAATTGCAGAAATGACTTCTAAGCCTCAAAATAATGACTTTTTTTCCTAAGGTGGTAGGAATGAAACTCAGTGCGGGCTGGATGGGGTCCCCCCTGGGCACCGCAGACCTAAGCTTGTTTAACTCCTACCTCTTAAAGGGACCGAGAAAAAATGACCTTTTCTGCACTCCAATGTAAGTCAATGGGGCGATTTTTTGGCTATGTGCTAGAAATGAAATTGAGTGCGGATTGGATGACAGGCACCCTAGGCACCCAGGATCGGCTTTAGTTTCACGTGTATCTCTTAAGCCGGCAGAGAAAACCCACCTGATATGCGCTCCACACAATTGAATTAGAGACGCCGTTGATTTTCTATGGGAATTGCAGAAATGACTTCTAAGCCTCAAAATAATGACTTTTTTTCCTAAGGTGGTAGGAATGAAACTCAGTGCGGGCTGGATGGGGTCCCCCCTGGGCACCGCAGACCTAAGCTTGTTTAACTCCTACCTCTTAAAGGGACCGAGAAAAAATGACCTTTTCTGCACTCCAATGTAAGTCAATGGGGCGATTTTTTGGCTATGTGCTAGAAATGAAATTGAGTGCGGATTGGATGACAGGCACCCTAGGCACCCAGGATCGGCTTTAGTTTCACGTGTATCTCTTAAGCCGGCAGAGAAAACCCACCTGATATGCGCTCCACACAATTGAATTAGAGACGCCGTTGATTTTCTATGGGAATTGCAGAAATGACTTCTAAGCCTCAAAATAATGACTTTTTTTCCTAAGGTGGTAGGAATGAAACTCAGTGCGGGCTGGATGGGGTCCCCCCTGGGCACCGCAGACCTAAGCTTGTTTAACTCCTACCTCTTAAAGGGACCGAGAAAAAATGACCTTTTCTGCACTCCAATGTAAGTCAATGGGGCGATTTTTTGGCTATGTGCTAGAAATGAAATTGAGTGCGGATTGGATGACAGGCACCCTAGGCACCCAGGATCGGCTTTAGTTTCACGTGTATCTCTTAAGCCGGCAGAGAAAACCCACCTGATATGCGCTCCACACAATTGAATTAGAGACGCCGTTGATTTTCTATGGGAATTGCAGAAATGACTTCTAAGCCTCAAAATAATGACTTTTTTTCCTAAGGTGGTAGGAATGAAACTCAGTGCGGGCTGGATGGGGTCCCCCCTGGGCACCGCAGACCTAAGCTTGTTTAACTCCTACCTCTTAAAGGGACCGAGAAAAAATGACCTTTTCTGCACTCCAATGTAAGTCAATGGGGCGATTTTTTGGCTATGTGCTAGAAATGAAATTGAGTGCGGATTGGATGACAGGCACCCTAGGCACCCAGGATCGGCTTTAGTTTCACGTGTATCTCTTAAGCCGGCAGAGAAAACCCACCTGATATGCGCTCCACACAATTGAATTAGAGACGCCGTTGATTTTCTATGGGAATTGCAGAAATGACTTCTAAGCCTCAAAATAATGACTTTTTTTCCTAAGGTGGTAGGAATGAAACTCAGTGCGGGCTGGATGGGGTCCCCCCTGGGCACCGCAGACCTAAGCTTGTTTAACTCCTACCTCTTAAAGGGACCGAGAAAAAATGACCTTTTCTGCACTCCAATGTAAGTCAATGGGGCGATTTTTTGGCTATGTGCTAGAAATGAAATTGAGTGCGGATTGGATGACAGGCACCCTAGGCACCCAGGATCGGCTTTAGTTTCACGTGTATCTCTTAAGCCGGCAGAGAAAACCCACCTGATATGCGCTCCACACAATTGAATTAGAGACGCCGTTGATTTTCTAACAAATTTAGTTTTTATTGGAGAGGAAAGTTTAACGTTTTAACGTTTTAACGTTTTAGGAAAAGAATATAAGCTATTCAATCACAGATAATAATATCAATGTAAGAAATGAAAACGAATAAAAGGAGGGGGGGGGAGGGGGGGGGAGGGGAGAATGAAAGGAAGGTAAGGGAGGGAATGGTATGTGGGGAAGGGTACTGGATGCTTTATTATAGCATAATGAAGATGCTACTATCACCTTAATCAAAGAAAGAATTGGGTACTGAGTCTTTGAAGATATGTTCTCACCTGATACTTATATTCGTTGGCATCACAGAGTCACTGCGCAATCTTTAGGTCCGTTGTACTTGGATTTGCTTAATCATAAGAGTCACATGAGAGGGAGGGTGTGTCTGAAGGTGGGGGGTTTTCTCGGTATGAGGTCCATGGTAGCCATTTTGTATAGAATGATTTGTTACCAGCTTTCCTATCGTCTGATACCAGCTCCTCCATTCTGTGGTAGCTATCTACCTCCTCTACCCACTTCAAAATCGAAGGAGCAGTGGGGGTCTTCCAGAGTCTAGCTATAATAGCTTTTGCAGCTACTAACATGAAGCCCGTCAGAGAGTACTTGCATAGATATAGGGGAACGGGTATCATTAATAGCAAAGCCTGTTCTGGTGTGTTTTTGATTGGAGTGTCAGTTATTTTGTTGATGATGTCCAATATTTTGTCCCAAAAAGGCCTTATTTTGGGGCAACTCCACCAAATGTGCAGCATGTTTCCCTTTTCCCCGCCACATCTCCAACAATTGTCTTTTTGATCAGGATAGAAAGTTTTTAGCTTAGTTGGTACTAAGTACCATCTTGTTAGTACTTTATAATTCCTCTCTTGAATATTGCAAGATAAGGAGGTTTTGTGTGTCATATAGAGCGCTTTATTAACCTCATCTTCTGAGAACTTGACGTTTAAGTCCCTTTCCCATTTCTCAAAGTACTCAGGACGTGCGTCATCTATGTTGGCTAGGAAAATCGTGTAGATTTTGGATATAATTTTGTGAGTGTGGTTTGGTGAGGAACAGAGCTGCTCAAATGGTAGGAGTTTTCTGGATAGTTGTAGATTTGAGTTTTGTCTGTTTATGAAGTCAGACAGTTGATGGTATTGTTTGTTATCGTTTATGTATGAAGCTATATCTCTATTGGAATCGTATGGCATTTTATCAAATGGTAAGATGTCTCCATCTTTCATGATGTTACTAAACGTGACCCCTTTGTCTGTGGGTATGCCCATGAAAGAGTCAGAGTGAAGGGCTGGGGTGAATCTATAATTTTTCCCCAGGGGTATTAAAGGTCCATCCGATTTAAAAAGGCCTGCAAGGTCCTGGGAGCGAGATTTAGCGAGTAATAAGATAGAAGAGCTAACCGGGGAGTGTCTGAGTGAAGTAACGTCTTTTAGGATTTCCTTTGGAGTCCACAGAATGGCTGTCGGGTCAAAATTTGTGGCTGCGGCTTCCAGGTTAATCCACACTTTCTTGTTTCTTAAATGGAAGGCTTCTGCTACTCTCCCTAAGATGGAGGCGTGATAGTAGTGTATTATGTTTGGTAGTGCTAGTCCACCATCTGTTTTAGATTTAGTGAGAATGCTGTTTTTTAGGCGGGCCGGTTTACTGGACCAGATGAATTTGCCTATGAGTGAGTTTATCCTGGTCAGGTAGTTTTGTTGTAGTATTGCCGGGACAGTTTGAAAGAGATATAAAATCCTCGGTAGGATATTCATTTTTATTATATTGATTCTGCCTGACCATGAGAAACTCTTCTGATCCCATTTATGTAAGTCTTCTTTAATAGATTTTATAAGGGGGCTGAAATTTTTTTCTATGATATCTTTATTAGAGATAGTTATGAGTGTGCCTAGATAGTTTAGGGCGTTGTTGCTCCAATTAAACTGGAAGTTGTTTTTAAGATCTGTCATTTCTTTCTCAGAGAAATTGAGTCCCCAAGCCTCACATTTTGTTATGTTTAATTTATAATTACTGAAGTGAGCAAATTCTTTTATTGTGGCCATTAGTGATGGAAGTGATATATGTGGCTTTGTTAAGAAGAGCAGGAGGTCGTCTGCATAAGCAGAACATAAGTGCTCTTTGGTCCCTACTGTAACACCGGTTATGTCGGGGTTATTTCTAATGTCTGTCAGAAGGTGCTCCATACAAAGTACATATATCAGCGGGGATAGTGGGCATCCCTGTCTGGTTCCATTCCTAATGTCCAGTTTGCTAGAAGTAATGCCATTAATTTTGATCCTGGCACTGGGGAGTGTATAAAGGGACATAATTTTGGAGAGAATATTTGGTCCTAGGCCTATCTGACGTAGCGTCGCTTCTATGAATCTCCAGTCCACCCGATCAAACGCCTTTTCGGCATCGAGAGAAAGGAGAAGAGATTTCTTTTTGGAGTTATGTATATAGCTCGCGATGGTGAAGGCTCGAAGTGTATTATCTTTCGCTTCCCTGGATGGGACGAAGCCTACTTGATCTAGGTGGACCAGAGACTCGAGGAGAGGCGCCAGTCTTTTAGCTATGGTTTTGGCATATATTTTAGTATCAATGTTGAGTAATGAGATTGGCCTATAGTTAGAACAAATATTGTGATCTTTACCTTCCTTCGGTATTACTGATATAAAGGCCTCCAAGAAAGCGGCGGGGGGTGGATTTAGTTCTGATATGAAGTTAAAGGACTTCAATAAGAGGGGGGTGATGATGTCTGAGTAGTGTTTATAGAATTTAGTGGTGTACCCATCTGGGCCTGGGCTTTTTCCATTTGGTAAGTCCTTTATGGTGTTTTTAAGTTCATCAATGGTGAAGTTTTCTTCTAAATTCTTTTTAATCTCTTCATTTATCGTGGGTAGTTTGGTTTTTTCTATGTATTGTCTTAGGTTAAGTGGGGCACGTAAGGATGAGTCAGGATTATTAGGGACTGGTAATTGATATAGACCCGTGTAGTAGCTTCTAAAGGTGTCTGCTATTATTTCTGATTTATAGGACAGCGATCCGTTTGTGGTTCTGATGGAGGGGATTGTAAGGGAGGTTTTTTTGTTTTTCAAAGCATTGGCGAGTAATTTACTTGGCTTATTGCCCCAGGTATAGAAGGTTTTACCACATATTTGTACCGTTCTCTGGTACTGTTTGAAGAGGAGATCTTTGAGTTTGGTTCTGGTGGCAGAGAGCTCAAGTAATGTACTGTCCAATAAGGTTCTTTTATGAGAGGTTTCTAGGGTATGTATTTTTTCAGTGAGCAAGTCTATTTGTTTGGTTCTCTCTCTTTTGACTCTGGCTCCTTGGGAAATCAGGGTCCCTCTCAAAGTGGCTTTAAATGCTTCCCATATGATTGTAGGAGCGGTGGGATCTTTTTCATGTACTTCAAGGAAAAGGTCTGCTGTTTCTTTTATTGCAGCGACACATATCGGATCATCTAATAGTGATTCGTTTAGTTTCCAATTGAATGACCGGGGAGCAGTTGGTGTGAGGCTGAATGTTGAAAAGACAGGGGCATGATCAGTTAGAATAATATTACCAATACTGGAGTGTCTGAGGGAGCTCAGCATACTATGCGAAGAGAGGATCATATCGATTCTGCTGTAGCTGTTTGTCGCTGCAGAGTAGTGTGTGAAATCTTTCATGTTAGGGTTGAAGACCCTCCATGTGTCATAGATCCTGAGCTCCCTCAGAATCCTCTGCAGTGCTCTGATTTTTTTGAACGGGAGGCTAGTTTTCCCTGACGATGTATCGATTAGAGGGTTCAAAGGGGTATTTAAGTCCCCGCCTAAAATGATGTGGCCTTTTGCAAAGTCGTGGAGCTCTCTCAGTGTTTTCACAAGATATGGTACTTGATCTGTGTTGGGAGCATATATATTAGCTAATGTTAAAGTGATCCCATCTATAATGCATGTTAGGAAAATATACCTGCTATCTAGGTCAATTTTTTTATCAATAATTTTAATGGGGAGAGATTTGTGAATGGCAATAGAGACTCCTTTTATTTTTTTGTCCTGGCAGGTGCTATGTGTCCAGATGGGGTAATACCTATTTTTTGAGAGGTCAGGGGTTTTGTCAGTCTTGAAGTGGGTTTCTTGTAGGAATAGGATTTTTGCGTTCTGTTTGTGCAGTGTGTAGAGTATGTTTGACCTTTTCTCTGGCACGTTGAAGCCGTTAACGTTCAGCGTGCAGAGAGTTAAGTCATTCATTGTGAGTGGGTGTGATAGGTACTTACTCAAGTGAGGATGGTAGTCAGAAGCGTGGACTCTGTGACGTCAATGCTCTTCAAGCGACAGGTGTATCCCAGGGTACGGGGGATGAGCGGGAGAGAGAGATGTAGGGAAGGAAGGGGAGAAGAGAGGTTATTTATTGATCAACAATAACAGTAAGTAAAATCAAATAACAAGCTAAAAGAAAAAGAAATAGCGTACAAACTACGCACTTAACTAGGTGTGAACAGGTCACTAAATCTTGTCGAACAAGGGTTCCTGTTGGTTCTGTGAGCGGAAGTGTTAATGGGTTGTTGAGTTTCCAGTGGGTGTAGGCCTATGAGTATCTCTGCTATTAATCTTGTTTGGGGGGGGTTACCTATAGTTACTAATCCAAATCTTACTGGACCAGGAGAGTGTATGGAGAAATATGTGTCAGCTATGTGATCGGAGGGCTGAAAAGTTTTCCATGAAAGATAACTAAATCTAGTATGTTTGAGGCCTTGTTGTATGTAGTGAGGGGCAAGGCTTCATTGATTCCTAATGAGTGTGAGACTCCTGGGGAAGATGACTATAGTCAGTATATTTGAGATGTTATTATGTATGATGGTAGCTAAAGTATGTTGTACTGATTTGGTAATGAGGACGTTGATGTGTCATTATGAAGGTTTGTGAGGTAGACTCTATTGTGGTAGGGCTAAGCAGGACTCATCTAATATTTTCCTCAACTGTGTTAAACAGAACATAATGCTAGCATTCTAAACACAATGTTAGCTAATTAAAGCTTCCCTTAAATATTACTCCATGAGAGTTAAACCCAACGTTCGGGTCAACAGATATTATCTCCCTAGACAAGCCTATAAACGACTATGACATATTAGCTGCTCAGTTGGGAGAGAAAAAAGCAAAAGGAATGAAAAAACAATTAATCACTTCCTCTTCTGCCTCTGTGGTAGTGGTGGTACTTCTTGTGTGGTGTTGGCCGAGCTGGCATCGTGGTCACCTCTCTTCTGTGAGATGTACGTTGGAGGCGGCAATACCATGGTATGATGGAGCTCCACCCATTCGTGTAGGTTTAGACTAGGAAGGTTGAGGGCCCTCAAAAATCCTGGAATGTCCTTTGGTTCTCTGAGTGTGACTGTTCCGGTTGCAGCTCTAACTGTCAGGGAAAATGGGAAGCCCCATTTGTATTGCAGATTTTTTTCCTGCAGAGCTTGGGTTAAAGGTTTCAGAGTCATTCTCTGGCGCAAAGTCAGCAAAGAGAGATCTGAAAATATTTGGAGATTGTTACCATTGAAAGCTATGTTCTTCAGTGTTTTTGCCTTCTTCATGATCTCTTCCTTTAGTGAATAGAAATGGACCCTGCAAATAATATCGCGTGGCTTCCTTGGGTCGCTTCCTCTCGGTTTGAGGGCCCTATGTGCCCTGTCCAATTCAATGTGGGAGTCCTCCGGCCTGTTCAGGATTTTATTAAAAATAGATATTAGGACTCTATTTAAGTCCACAGATTGTATCTCCTCTGTAAGGCCCCTTATCCTGATATTATTCCGCCTATTGCGGTTCTCTATATCGTCCATTCGTAATATCAGCATCTTCTGAGAGGTCTGTAGAGCCTGAGTTGTGACCATGAGATCCTGTATTTGGCGTTCTTGTTTTTGTTGCTTACTATCTGATGTAACTGCCTTCTTTTCTAAGACAGTAATCTTCTCCTGCACTTGTGTAAGATCTTTGCGCCAAAGTGTTTTCATGTCTTGCGCTAGTGCCTGTAGGTCTTGTTTCGTGGGGATCAGCGCCAATAAGGCTTGGAGTTCTGGGTGTCCCTGCAGGGTTTTAATGGCACTTTCTTTAGAGAGGGAGTCTCCTATATTTGCAGATGGTTGATTGTGTATGATTGACTGGGTAGAGGATGTGTATGACTCATCAGAGGAACTGTAGTAGCCCGGGTGCATAGATTTATTTAAGTCTCTTTTTCTTGGAGTTTTATTAAGAGTCTTTTTTGTAGGCGGCTCTTCCTCCAAGTCTGAATCTACAGGTGTCGATGAGTCCTCATCATTTTCAAATTCCCTAGACAGTCTTTTTTGTTGTATAGGCATCTGCTGAATGCTGTCAGGGTGCTCTAAATTAAGCTGACGTTCTTGATGAGTGAAATGAGAAAATTCAGTGTTCCTGCTTAGTGTGATGTTAAGATCAAGCTCTGGTCCTACTTGTTTTCCGTCTCTCACCATGGCGGCATATGTGATTTCGTTATGCGTTTGAAGCTTATTTTTGATAGTGTGATCATGTGTCATCATAACATTTGAGGCTATGTGATTCTTTTGTTTTATCAGCAGCAAGGCTTCATTGTTTTCATATGATTGAGAGGGAGGATCAGATTGATTACAGGTTAATTCATGTCCTGAGGTTTTTATCATATAGTCCCCATGTGCCTGTGTGTGGCTTTGAGCATCACTTCTCCTGTATAGCTGTGGTGCCTCATTCAAGATGGCCACCGCTTTATTTCCTGTCTGTGACTGTGGCTGTTCTATATATGAGGAGAGGGGGTCTTTTTCTTTTATTTGGGGATTAAGAGTGGCGCTCTGCATACTGGAGGAGCTGCCACTTAATCCCTGTATATAATTAGCTGCTGAGCCCTGTGTCGGGCTTTCCGCGGCTTTCCGGGGCTCCTCTGCCCCATCCAATATGGCCGCCTCATTAGCGCTAATGCGCTTCATTGTGGGGTCCCCTTTGGCTTTTCCCGGGCGCTGAGGGGCTGCTGGGGGAGTTCGGGGTCTAGAGGACCCGATACTCACAAGTCCGCCGGTCTTCTGTTGATCGGAGCGCTGCTGCAGGCTGCTTCCGGGTGTCGGGTGCCGCTCTGCCTCCACCAAGATGGCCGCGGTCTCAGGATGCATGGCGCTGCTGAGCTGCTTCTTCTCTTCTCTCCTCTTCTGCAGCGCAGCGTCCTTCGGCGGCGGTCTCGATCCGTTCCCCGGTACCTCTTCTTTCTTCTCCTTTGTCTTTTTGTTCTGCTGGGCTGACATCTCTGCTGGAAGTCCCCGTTCTTCGCGGCCGGTCCCGGAGCTCAACCTAAGTGCTGCTTCTCATTAGCACTTCCGGTCACGAGATGCCGTTGATTTTCTATGGGAATTGCAGAAATGACTTCTAAGCCTCAAAATAATGACTTTTTTTCCTAAGGTGGTAGGAATGAAACTCAGTGCGGGCTGGATGGGGTCCCCCCTGGGCACCGCAGACCTAAGCTTGTTTAACTCCTACCTCTTAAAGGGACCGAGAAAAAATGACCTTTTCTGCACTCCAATGTAAGTCAATGGGGCGATTTTTTGGCTATGTGCTAGAAATGAAATTGAGTGCGGATTGGATGACAGGCACCCTAGGCACCCAGGATCGGCTTTAGTTTCACGTGTATCTCTTAAGCCGGCAGAGAAAACCCACCTGATATGCGCTCCACACAATTGAATTAGAGACGCCGTTGATTTTCTATGGGAATTGCAGAAATGACTTCTAAGCCTCAAAATAATGACTTTTTTTCCTAAGGTGGTAGGAATGAAACTCAGTGCGGGCTGGATGGGGTCCCCCCTGGGCACCGCAGACCTAAGCTTGTTTAACTCCTACCTCTTAAAGGGACCGAGAAAAAATGACCTTTTCTGCACTCCAATGTAAGTCAATGGGGCGATTTTTTGGCTATGTGCTAGAAATGAAATTGAGTGCGGATTGGATGACAGGCACCCTAGGCACCCAGGATCGGCTTTAGTTTCACGTGTATCTCTTAAGCCGGCAGAGAAAACCCACCTGATATGCGCTCCACACAATTGAATAGAGACGCCGTTGATTTTCTATGGGAATTGCAGAAATGACTTCTAAGCCTCAAAATAATGACTTTTTTTTCCTAAGGTGGTAGGAATGAAACTCAGTGCGGGCTGGATGGGGTCCCCCCTGGGCACCGCAGACCTAAGCTTGTTTAACTCCTACCTCTTAAAGGGACCGAGAAAAAATGACCTTTTCTGCACTCCATTGTAAGTCAATGGGGCGATTTTTTGGCTATGTGCTAGAAATGAAATTGAGTGCGGATTGGATGACAGGCACCCTAGGCACCCAGGATCGGCTTTAGTTTTCACGTGTATCTCTTAAGCCGGCAGAGAAAACCCACCTGATATGCGCTCCACACAATTGAATTAGAGACGCCGTTGATTTTCTATGGGAATTGCAGAAATGACTTCTAAGCCTCAAAATAATGACTTTTTTTCCTAAGGTGGTAGGAATGAAACTCAGTGCGGGCTGGATGGGGTCCCCCCTGGGCACCGCAGACCTAAGCTTGTTTAACTCCTACCTCTTAAAGGGACCGAGAAAAAATGACCTTTTCTGCACTCCAATGTAAGTCAATGGGGCGATTTTTTGGCTATGTGCTAGAAATGAAATTGAGTGCGGATTGGATGACAGGCACCCTAGGCACCCAGGATCGGCTTTAGTTTCACGTGTATCTCTTAAGCCGGCAGAGAAAACCCACCTGATATGCGCTCCACACAATTGAATTAGAGACGCCGTTGATTTTCTATGGGAATTGCAGAAATGACTTCTAAGCCTCAAAATAATGACTTTTTTTCCTAAGGTGGTATGAATGAAACTCAGTGCGGGCTGGATGGGGTCCCCCCTGGGCACCGCAGACCTAAGCTTGTTTAACTCCTACCTCTTAAAGGGACCGAGAAAAAATGACCTTTTCTGCACTCCAATGTAAGTCAATGGGGCGATTTTTTGGCTATGTGCTAGAAATGAAATTGAGTGCGGATTGGATGACAGGCACCCTAGGCACCCAGGATCGGCTTTAGTTTCACGTGTATCTCTTAAGCCGGCAGAGAAAACCCACCTGATATGCGCTCCACACAATTGAATTAGAGACGCCGTTGATTTTCTATGGGAATTGCAGAAATGACTTCTAAGCCTCAAAATAATGACTTTTTTTCCTAAGGTGGTAGGAATGAAACTCAGTGCGGGCTGGATGGGGTCCCCCCTGGGCACCGCAGACCTAAGCTTGTTTAACTCCTACCTCTTAAAGGGACCGAGAAAAAATGACCTTTTCTGCACTCCAATGTAAGTCAATGGGGCGATTTTTTGGCTATGTGCTAGAAATGAAATTGAGTGCGGATTGGATGACAGGTACCCTAGGCACCCAGGATCGGCTTTAGTTTCACGTGTATCTCTTAAGCCGGCAGAGAAAACCCACCTGATATGCGCTCCACACAATTGAATTAGAGACGCCGTTGATTTTCTATGGGAATTGCAGAAATGACTTCTAAGCCTCAAAATAATGACTTTTTTTCCTAAGGTGGTAGGAATGAAACTCAGTGCGGGCTGGATGGGGTCCCCCCTGGGCACCGCAGACCTAAGCTTGTTTAACTCCTACCTCTTAAAGGGACCGAGAAAAAATGACCTTTTCTGCACTCCAATGTAAGTCAATGGGGCGATTTTTTGGCTATGTGCTAGAAATGAAATTGAGTGCGGATTGGATGACAGGCACCCTAGGCACCCAGGATCGGCTTTAGTTTCACGTGTATCTCTTAAGCCGGCAGAGAAAACCCACCTGATATGCGCTCCACACAATTGAATTAGAGACGCCGTTGATTTTCTATGGGAATTGCAGAAATGACTTCTAAGCCTCAAAATAATGACTTTTTTTCCTAAGGTGGTAGGAATGAAACTCAGTGCGGGCTGGATGGGGTCCCCCCTGGGCACCGCAGACCTAAGCTTGTTTAACTCCTACCTCTTGAAGGGACCGAGAAAAAATGACCTTTTCTGCACTCCAATGTAAGTCAATGGGGCGATTTTTTGGCTATGTGCTAGAAATGAAATTGAGTGCGGATTGGATGACAGGCACCCTAGGCACCCAGGATCGGCTTTAGTTTCACGTGTATCTCTTAAGCCGGCAGAGAAAACCCACCTGATATGCGCTCCACACAATTGAATAGAGACGCCGTTGATTTTCTATGGGAATTGCAGAAATGACTTCTAAGCCTCAAAATAATGACTTTTTTTCCTAAGGTGGTAGGAATGAAACTCAGTGCGGGCTGGATGGGGTCCCCCCTGGGCACCGCAGACCTAAGCTTGTTTAACTCCTACCTCTTAAAGGGACCGAGAAAAAATGACCTTTTCTGCACTCCAATTGTAAGTCAATGGGGCGATTTTTTGGCTATGTGCTAGAAATGAAATTGAGTGCGGATTGGATGACAGGCACCCTAGGCACCCAGGATCGGCTTTAGTTTCACGTGTATCTCTTAAGCCGGCAGAGAAAACCCACCTGATATGCGCTCCACACAATTGAATTAGAGACGCCGTTGATTTTCTATGGGAATTGCAGAAATGACTTCTAAGCCTCAAAATAATGACTTTTTTTCCTAAGGTGGTAGGAATGAAACTCAGTGCGGGCTGGATGGGGTCCCCCCTGGGCACCGCAGACCTAAGCTTGTTTAACTCCTACCTCTTAAAGGGACCGAGAAAAAATGACCTTTTCTGCACTCCAATGTAAGTCAAATGGGGCGATTTTTTGGCTATGTGCTAGAAATGAAATTGAGTGCGGATTGGATGACAGGCACCCTAGGCACCCAGGATCGGCTTTAGTTTCACGTGTATCTCTTAAGCCGGCAGAGAAAACCCACCTGATATGCGCTCCACACAATTGAATTAGAGACGCCGTTGATTTTCTATGGGAATTGCAGAAATGACTTCTAAGCCTCAAAATAATGACTTTTTTTCCTAAGGTGGTAGGAATGAAACTCAGTGCGGGCTGGATGGGGTCCCCCCTGGGCACCGCAGACCTAAGCTTGTTTAACTCCTACCTCTTAAAGGGACCGAGAAAAAATGACCTTTTCTGCACTCCATTGTAAGTCAATGGGGCGATTTTTTGGCTATGTGCTAGAAATGAAATTGAGTGCGGATTGGATGACAGGCACCCTAGGCACCCAGGATCGGCTTTAGTTTCACGTGTATCTCTTAAGCCGGCAGAGAAAACCCACCTGATATGCGCTCCACACAATTGAATTAGAGACGCCGTTGATTTTCTATGGGAATTGCAGAAATGACTTCTAAGCCTCAAAATAATGACTTTTTTTCCTAAGGTGGTAGGAATGAAACTCAGTGCGGGCTAGATGGGGTCCCCCCTGGGCACCGCAGACCTAAGCTTGTTTAACTCCTACCTCTTAAAGGGACCGAGAAAAAATGACCTTTTCTGCACTCCAATGTAAGTCAATGGGGCGATTTTTTGGCTATGTGCTAGAAATGAAATTGAGTGCGGATTGGATGACAGGCACCCTAGGCACCCAGGATCGGCTTTAGTTTCACGTGTATCTCTTAAGCCGGCAGAGAAAACCCACCTGATATGCGCTCCACACAATTGAATTAGAGACGCCGTTGATTTTCTATGGGAATTGCAGAAATGACTTCTAAGCCTCAAAATAATGACTTTTTTTCCTAAGGTGGTAGGAATGAAACTCAGTGCGGGCTGGATGGGGTCCCCCCTGGGCACCGCAGACCTAAGCTTGTTTAACTCCTACCTCTTAAAGGGACCGAGAAAAAATGACCTTTTCTGCACTCCAATGTAAGTCAATGGGGCGATTTTTTGGCTATGTGCTAGAAATGAAATTGAGTGCGGATTGGATGACAGGCACCCTAGGCACCCAGGATCGGCTTTAGTTTCACCTGTATCTCTTAAGCCGGCAGAGAAAACCCACCTGATATGCGCTCCACACAATTGAATTAGAGACGCCGTTGATTTTCTATGGGAATTGCAGAAATGACTTCTAAGCCTCAAAATAATGACTTTTTTTCCTAAGGTGTGTGGACATGTCACTGGTAAAGTGCTCGAGGGGATGTACATCTCACCCAGGTTGATACACAGTGTGAGATGGTGAGTCCAGGAGGCATCTGTGCTCAGCAGTGTTATGCTGCTGAGCTATTATTTATTATTGCCGGGCCTGGACTTACATGGAATGGCAGGTAGGTTTTGGTAGTGGGACTTGCCATTCCCTCCCCCTCGATCCAGTGTGGGTTTTGGGATCAGGTGAGCTCTGATCCCAATCAGCCTGAGAAGGCAAAAGCTGTGCTCAGTGTACAGGTCTCTCTCTCTCAGCCAGGAGTGAACAGCCTGCATGCTGTTTGGTGAGAGCTGGGAAGACAGCCGCTGCTGGGGCCTGTTCACACCCCGCAATACTGATCACTGAAGTGCCAGAGAGGTAACCTGCTGTATTAGTAAGCGCCCAGACGGGCAGGACTTTTTGTTTTGTTTATTCTCACTGCACAGTGTTGCTGTATTTATGTTACTGGACTGTATATGCTACAAATAAACACCCAAAGCTGTTTTATGAGCCCAAGTTTGCTGCCTGAACTGTGTCCAAACACACCATCCCCCGGGAAGATCCCTACAATTGGTGGAGGATGCGGGCAAAACGGTTGCTAGGGGCAACGGTGTGCATCAACTTGGCTACAGCTGCTTATGTCCTGGGTGAAGGCTGCGGCTTCACTCCAAAAACAGTCAAGCAACATGGAGGAGATGATGAAGCAGTTAATGCAAGTGAATATGCAGCAACAACAGGCTCTGACAGACGCTAACCTACGCCATGAGCAAGCATTGGCCGCACAACAACAGGTATTGGCCGCACAACAACAGGCTCAGGCAGCCGCTAAACAGGATCAGGCAGCCGCTAATCTGCGCCATGAACAGACAATGGCTGCACATCAGCAAGCAATGGCTCAACAACAGAGACTTATTGAGCACCTGATAGCAAAGCAAGAGGCGTCTGCAGGTGCTAATCCCCAGCTGGTGGCAGCAGCCGCGCCAGAGACTTTGTCTGTGAGAAGAGCTGTGCAGCGTGCGCTGCAAAAGATGACTGCTGATGACGATGTTGAGGCCTACTTAACTGTCTTTGAGCGTGTGGCTGAGCGAGAAAAATTACCCTCCACTGAGTGGGCAGAGGTCATTGCTCCCTATTTAACAGGCGAACCTCAAAAGGCCTATTATGACCTCAGTGAGCAAGAGGTCAAGGACTATCCTCGGCTAAGAGCAGAGATACTCGCCCGACTAGGAGTTACTGCTGCTGTCCGTGCCCGGAGGGTCCGCAACTGGAGCTACAGTCTGGACAAGTCAGCGAGGTCCCAGATGTACGACCTGATTCATCTGGCAAGAAAATGGTTGGAGCCAGACACCTCTACTCCTGCCCAGATCCTAGAGAGGGTCGTGATGGATCGCTACCTCCGTGCCCTTCCTGCTGATCTACAACGCTGGGTGGGACAAGGCGACCCTAGGAGTGCCGACGAACTCGTCAGCCTTGTGGAGAGGTTCCAGGCGACCGAGGACTACCTCCGTGATGTTCCTGCAGCACCGTCACCTCCCCGGAGTGCCAGATCTGTGCCATCATCTGGTAAGAGACTTCCATCTATTGGGGGAGTGTGGAGGGGTGCTGATAG
The DNA here is from genome assembly GCF_027789765.1 of Dendropsophus ebraccatus. Lineage (NCBI taxonomy): Eukaryota > Metazoa > Chordata > Amphibia > Anura > Hylidae > Dendropsophus > Dendropsophus ebraccatus. Next base: position 571,299 of record NW_027208446.1, on the reverse strand, counting down.
AGGGAAGAGCGCTCAGGAGGTGTCTCAGGGGCAAAAGACTGGTGGGGGACCCCGGTGGCTAAGTGGCCCTAAAAAGGACTCCCTGCCAAGGAGACCAGGCCCTATCCAGTGCTGGAGATGCCACGAGACGGGACATATGTCTGCCCATTGCCCTCTTACCTCTGAGCCCATGGAGTGTGACGCTAGCCGGCGTCAGTCGCTATTTGCGGAGCCGTCTTTTGTTGCAGTCACTGGACTAGAGACTGAACCACAAGTCTGCAACATTACTGTAAATGACTTTCCTGTTAAGGCGTTGCTGGACTCAGGAAGCCTTGTCACCCTGGTGCATGCCAGCCTGGTGACTGGGGACTTTGTGCCAGCAAGACATATGAGTGTGGTATGCATACATGGCGATACAAAGGTTTACCCTATAGTACGGGCTAATGTCGGGACTGAACTAGGTGCTGTACAATATGAAGTGGGTGTGGTTAAAAACCTTATGCATAATGTTATATTGGGGCGTGATTTTCCTTTGTTCTGGGCTCTATGGGGAAAACAACAATCCCCTGAAAGGAGTGAGGAGACCCCTAAGCCTATTGCATTACCCACGGTAAATGATAAAAATGTACAGGAGGAATATGATGCTTTTCCTTTGCAGGTCCTGGCTGGTGAGGAAGAGGCTCCTCCCACTGCGCAAAATGTTCCAGACTTAGAGGTGTCTAGGGATAATTTTGGTACTGCACAATTACAGGACCCCACTCTCAAAAATGCGAGAGAGCAGGTCACTGTTATGAATGGGGTACCTCAGGAACCAGAAGCTGAGAAAAAATTTCCACATTTTTCTATGACTAATGATCTCTACTACAGAGTCACTAAAATTAATGATGAGGTGGTGGAACAGCTTCTGGTGCCTAAGTCGTACCGGCGTCAGGTACTCGACATGGCCCATAATCATGTCCTTGGGGGACACTTGGGGACAGATAAAACACAGGAGAGAGTCCTCCAGAGGTTTTATTGGCCTGCGATTTATGCTGACATAAAAAAATACTGTGAGTCGTGCCCCACATGTCAGCTTAGCGCTCCAGTGTCGCATTTTCGCAGTCCTTTGGTCCCACTCCCCATCATAGAGGTACCTTTTGACCGGATCGCAATGGACTTGGTGGGTCCCATTGTAAAGTCGGCTAGGGGACACCAGTACATTCTAGTGGTGTTGGACTACGCGACCCGCTATCCTGAGGCTGTACCCCTAAGAAACACTACCTCTAAAACAATTGCACGGGAATTGTTTTATATGTTTTCCAGGGTGGGGATCCCCAAGGAAATCTTGACTGACCAAGGTACACCATTTGTGTCAAAGGTGATGAAAGAGCTATGCAAACTGTTTAAAATCTCACACCTACGTACCTCTGTATATCACCCACAGACAGACGGGTTAGTGGAGAGGTTTAATAAAACCCTGAAACATATGTTAAAAAAAGTGGTGGAAAAGGATGGTCGTGATTGGGATCACTTACTACCTTATCTGATGTTTTCTATTAGGGAAGTACCCCAAGCGTCCACAGGGTTCTCTCCCTTCGAATTAGTCTATGGTCGTCACCCTAGGGGTTTATTGGATATAGCGAAAGAGACATGGGAAAGTGAGTCCACCCCATACAAGAGTGTTATAGAGCATGTAGCACAAATGCAGGACCGTATAGCCACTGTAATGCCCCTAGTAAGGGAACACCTCCAGAGGGCGCAAGAGGGCCAAAGCAGAATTTACAATCGTTCTGCAAGAATCAGGACATTTAGCCCAGGTGACCGGGTACTCATACTTGTTCCCACGGTAGAAAGCAAATTCTTAGCAAAGTGGCAGGGTCCCTATGAAATTGTAGAGAAGATCAGTGAGGTCAACTACAAGGTACACCAACCAGGTAGAAGGAAGCCTTTCCAAGTTTATCACATAAACTTGATCAAGCCCTGGAAAGACAGGGAATCCTTGGTGGCGACAAAGCCTGTTGGTCATCTGTCACCACCAATCCCTCCGGTCAGGATTGGTGACACCCTATCAGTATCCCAGAAGCAGGAAGCTAAAGAGTTCCTGCAGAAAAATAAAAACAAGTTTTCTGACCTACCAGGGCGTACGCATCTCATTAGTCATCATATTGAAACTGAGCCTAGAAGCAGAGTAAACCTTAAGCCCTATAGGATACCAGAAGCCCGGAGGGAGGCGGTATCATCCGAGGTAAAACGTATGCTTGACCTAGGAGTCATTGAGGTGTCCCAGAGCGAGTGGTCCAGCCCGATTGTGTTAATCCCAAAGCCCAATGGAACTTGGAGGTTCTGTAATGATTTTAGAAAGTTAAATGAGATCTCCAAGTTCGATGCCTACCCCATGCCCAGGGTAGATGAGTTGATAGAAAGGATGGGTAATGCCAGGTACATAACTACCCTCGATCTCACTAAGGGCTACTGGCAGATCCCACTCACTCCTAAGGCTAGAGAGAAGACTGCATTCTCCACCCCTGATGGGCTCTTCCAATATGTAGTGATGCCATTCGGGTTACATGGAGCCCCTGCCACTTTTCAGAGGTTGATGGACTTGATTCTGCGACCACATCGTGATTACTCCGCTGCCTACCTCGATGATGTGGTCATTTTTAGCACGGATTGGGAAAGTCACCTCTGTAAGGTCCAGGCGGTGTTAGATGCCATAAGTGATGCGGGTTTAACCATCAATGCAGAGAAGTGTGCACTAGCCTTAGAGGAGGCCAAATACTTGGGCTACATTATTGGGAGGGGGTTAGTGAAACCACAACTAAATAAAATCGAGGCAATACAGAATTGGCCTCAACCCCTCACAAAGAAACAGGTCAGAGCTTTCCTGGGTATTACGGGCTATTACCGTAGGTTTGTGCCAAATTTTGCCTCAGTTGCAGCCCCACTAACTGACCTGACAAAGGGTGCGAAGTCCGCAATGGTGACATGGACTCCAGAGGCCGAGAAGGCTTTTCAAAGCCTCAAGTCTGCCCTGTGCCAACAGCCTGTGCTAGTTACCCCTGACTTTAGGCGAGAGTTTTTGGTACAGACAGACGCCTCTAACACAGGGTTAGGTGCCGTCCTCTCACAGGTCGTGAATGGCGAGGAGCACCCGGTGATGTACTTAAGCAGGAAACTATCCCCGGCCGAGAAAAACTACGCCATTGTGGAGCGAGAATGTCTGGCAGTGAAGTGGGCCCTAGAATCCCTGAGGTACTACCTACTAGGCAGGAGGTTTAAGTTAGTGACAGACCATGCCCCCCTAACATGGATGAAAATAAACAAGGAGAAGAATGCAAGGGTGACTAGGTGGTTTCTGTCCCTACAAAACTTTAATTTCACTGTGGAACACCGGCCAGGGAAATTACAGGCAAATGCTGACGCCCTGTCAAGGGTACACTGCCTGTGGGGACAATACGCTCAGCCCTCCGGTCTGAAGAAGAGGGGGGGGATATGTGGACATGTCACTGGTAAAGTGCTCGAGGGGATGTACATCTCACCCAGGTTGATACACAGTGTGAGATGGTGAGTCCAGGAGGCATCTGTGCTCAGCAGTGTTATGCTGCTGAGCTATTATTTATTATTGCCGGGCCTGGACTTACATGGAATGGCAGGTAGGTTTTGGTAGTGGGACTTGCCATTCCCTCCCCCTCGATCCAGTGTGGGTTTTGGGATCAGGTGAGCTCTGATCCCAATCAGCCTGAGAAGGCAAAAGCTGTGCTCAGTGTACAGGTCTCTCTCTCTCAGCCAGGAGTGAACAGCCTGCATGCTGTTTGGTGAGAGCTGGGAAGACAGCCGCTGCTGGGGCCTGTTCACACCCCGCAATACTGATCACTGAAGTGCCAGAGAGGTAACCTGCTGTATTAGTAAGCGCCCAGACGGGCAGGACTTTTTGTTTTGTTTATTCTCACTGCACAGTGTTGCTGTATTTATGTTACTGGACTGTATATGCTACAAATAAACACCCAAAGCTGTTTTATGAGCCCAAGTTTGCTGCCTGAACTGTGTCCAAACACACCATCCCCCGGGAAGATCCCTACAGGTGGTAGGAATGAAACTCAGTGCGGGCTGGATGGGGTCCCCCCTGGGCACCGCAGACCTAAGCTTGTTTAACTCCTACCTCTTAAAGGGACCGAGAAAAAATGACCTTTTCTGCACTCCAATGTAAGTCAATGGGGCGATTTTTTGGCTATGTGCTAGAAATGAAATTGAGTGCGGATTGGATGACAGGCACCCTAGGCACCCAGGATCGGCTTTAGTTTCACGTGTATCTCTTAAGCCGGCAGAGAAAACCCACCTGATATGCGCTCCACACAATTGAATAGAGACGCCGTTGATTTTCTATGGGAATTGCAGAAATGACTTCTAAGCCTCAAAATAATGACTTTTTTTCCTAAGGTGGTAGGAATGAAACTCAGTGCGGGCTGGATGGGGTCCCCCCTGGGCACCGCAGACCTAAGCTTGTTTAACTCCTACCTCTTAAAGGGACCGAGAAAAAATGACCTTTTCTGCACTCCAATGTAAGTCAATGGGGCGATTTTTTGGCTATGTGCTAGAAATGAAATTGAGTGCGGATTGGATGACAGGCACCCTAGGCACCCAGGATCGGCTTTAGTTTCACCTGTATCTCTTAAGCCGGCAGAGAAAACCCACCTGATATGCGCTCCACACAATTGAATTAGAGACGCCGTTGATTTTCTATGGGAATTGCAGAAATGACTTCTAAGCCTCAAAATAATGACTTTTTTTCCTAAGGTGGTAGGAATGAAACTCAGTGCGGGCTGGATGGGGTCCCCCCTGGGCACCGCAGACCTAAGCTTGTTTAACTCCTACCTCTTAAAGGGACCGAGAAAAAATGACCTTTTCTGCACTCCAATGTAAGTCAATGGGGCGATTTTTTGGCTATGTGCTAGAAATGAAATTGAGTGCGGATTGGATGACAGGCACCCTAGGCACCCAGGATCGGCTTTAGTTTCACGTGTATCTCTTAAGCCGGCAGAGAAAACCCACCTGATATGCGCTCCACACAATTGAATTAGAGACGCCGTTGATTTTCTATGGGAATTGCAGAAATGACTTCTAAGCCTCAAAATAATGACTTTTTTTCCTAAGGTGGTAGGAATGAAACTCAGTGCGGGCTGGATGGGGTCCCCCCTGGGCACCGCAGACCTAAGCTTGTTTAACTCCTACCTCTTAAAGGGACCGAGAAAAAATGACCTTTTCTGCACTCCAATGTAAGTCAATGGGGCGATTTTTTGGCTATGTGCTAGAAATGAAATTGAGTGCGGATTGGATGACAGGCACCCTAGGCACCCAGGATCGGCTTTAGTTTCACGTGTATCTCTTAAGCCGGCAGAGAAAACCCACCTGATATGCGCTCCACACAATTGAATTAGAGACGCCGTTGATTTTCTATGGGAATTGCAGAAATGACTTCTAAGCCTCAAAATAATGACTTTTTTTCCTAAGGTGGTAGGAATGAAACTCAGTGCGGGCTAGATGGGGTCCCGCCTGGGCACCGCAGACCTAAGCTTGTTTAACTCCTACCTCTTAAAGGGACCGAGAAAAAATGACCTTTTCTGCACTCCAATGTAAGTCAATGGGGCGATTTTTTGGCTATGTGCTAGAAATGAAATTGAGTGCGGATTGGATGACAGGCACCCTAGGCACCCAGGATCGGCTTTAGTTTCACGTGTATCTCTTAAGCCGGCAGAGAAAACCCACCTGATATGCGCTCCACACAATTGAATTAGAGACGCCGTTGATTTTCTATGGGAATTGCAGAAATGACTTCTAAGCCTCAAAATAATGACTTTTTTTCCTAAGGTGGTAGGAATGAAACTCAGTGCGGGCTGGATGGGGTCCCCCCTGGGCACCGCAGACCTAAGCTTGTTTAACTCCTACCTCTTAAAGGGACCGAGAAAAAATGACCTTTTCTGCACTCCAATGTAAGTCAATGGGGCGATTTTTTGGCTATGTGCTAGAAATGAAATTGAGTGCGGATTGGATGACAGGCACCCTAGGCACCCAGGATCGGCTTTAGTTTCACGTGTATCTCTTAAGCCGGCAGAGAAAACCCACCTGATATGCGCTCCACACAATTGAATAGAGACGCCGTTGATTTTCTATGGGAATTGCAGAAATGACTTCTAAGCCTCAAAATAATGACTTTTTTTCCTAAGGTGGTAGGAATGAAACTCAGTGCGGGCTGGATGGGGTCCCCCCTGGGCACCGCAGACCTAAGCTTGTTTAACTCCTACCTCTTAAAGGGACCGAGAAAAAATGACCTTTTCTGCACTCCATTGTAAGTCAATGGGGCGATTTTTTGGCTATGTGCTAGAAATGAAATTGAGTGCGGATTGGATGACAGGCACCCTAGGCACCCAGGATCGGCTTTAGTTTCACGTGTATCTCTTAAGCCGGCAGAGAAAACCCACCTGATATGCGCTCCACACAATTGAATTAGAGACGCCGTTGATTTTCTATGGGAATTGCAGAAATGACTTCTAAGCCTCAAAATAATGACTTTTTTTCCTAAGGTGGTAGGAATGAAACTCAGTGCGGGCTGGATGGGGTCCCCCCTGGGCACCGCAGACCTAAGCTTGTTTAACTCCTACCTCTTAAAGGGACCGAGAAAAAATGACCTTTTCTGCACTCCAATGTAAGTCAATGGGGCGATTTTTTGGCTATGTGCTAGAAATGAAATTGAGTGCGGATTGGATGACAGGCACCCTAGGCACCCAGGATCGGCTTTAGTTTCACGAGTATCTCTTAAGCCGGCAAAGAAAACCCACCTGATATGCGCTCCACACAATTGAATTAGAGACGCCGTTGATTTTCTATGGGAATTGCAGAAATGACTTCTAAGCCTCAAAATAATGACTTTTTTTCCTAAGGTGGTAGGAATGAAACTCAGTGCGGGCTGGATGGGGTCCCCCCTGGGCACCGCAGACCTAAGCTTGTTTAACTCCTACCTCTTAAAGGGACCGAGAAAAAATGACCTTTTCTGCACTCCAATGTAAGTCAATGGGGCGATTTTTTGGCTATGTGCTAGAAATGAAATTCAGTGCGGATTGGATGACAGGCACCCTAGGCACCCAGGATCGGCTTTAGTTTCACGTGTATCTCTTAAGCCGGCAGAGAAAACCCACCTGATATGCGCTCCACACAATTGAATTAGAGACGCCGTTGATTTTCTATGGGAATTGCAGAAATGACTTCTAAGCCTCAAAATAATGACTTTTATTTCCTAAGGTGGTAGGAATGAAACTCAGTGCGGGCTGGATGGGGTCCCCCCTGGGCACCGCAGACCTAAGCTTGTTTAACTCCTACCTCTTAAAGGGACCGAGAAAAAATGACCTTTTCTGCACTCCAATGTAAGTCAATGGGGCGATTTTTTGGCTATGTGCTAGAAATGAAATTGAGTGCGGATTGGATGACAGGCACCCTAGGCACCCAGGATCGGCTTTAGTTTCACGTGTATCTCTTAAGCCGGCAGAGAAAACCCACCTGATATGCGCTCCACACAATTGAATTAGAGACGCCGTTGATTTTCTATGGGAATTGCAGAAATGACTTCTAAGCCTCAAAATAATGACTTTTTTTCCTAAGGTGGTAGGAATGAAACTCAGTGCGGGCTGGATGGGGTCCCCCCTGGGCACCGCAGACCTAAGCTTGTTTAACTCCTACCTCTTAAAGGGACCGAGAAAAAATGACCTTTTCTGCACTCCAATGTAAGTCAATGGGGCGATTTTTTGGCTATGTGCTAGAAATGAAATTGAGTGCGGATTGGATGACAGGCACCCTAGGCACCCAGGATCGGCTTTAGTTTCACGTGTATCTCTTAAGCCGGCAGAGAAAACCCACCTGATATGCGCTCCACACAATTGAATAGAGACGCCGTTGATTTTCTATGGGAATTGCAGAAATGACTTCTAAGCCTCAAAATAATGACTTTTTTTCCTAAGGTGGTAGGAATGAAACTCAGTGCGGGCTGGATGGGGTCCCCCCTGGGCACCGCAGACCTAAGCTTGTTTAACTCCTACCTCTTAAAGGGACCGAGAAAAAATGACCTTTTCTGCACTCCATTGTAAGTCAATGGGGCGATTTTTTGGCTATGTGCTAGAAATGAAATTGAGTGCGGATTGGATGACAGGCACCCTAGGCACCCAGGATCGGCTTTAGTTTCACGTGTATCTCTTAAGCCGGCAGAGAAAACCCACCTGATATGCGCTCCACACAATTGAATTAGAGACGCCGTTGATTTTCTATGGGAATTGCAGAAATGACTTCTAAGCCTCAAAATAATGACTTTTTTTCCTAAGGTGGTAGGAATGAAACTCAGTGCGGGCTGGATGGGGTCCCCCCTGGGCACCGCAGACCTAAGCTTGTTTAACTCCTACCTCTTAAAGGGACCGAGAAAAAATGACCTTTTCTGCACTCCAATGTAAGTCAATGGGGCGATTTTTTGGCTATGTGCTAGAAATGAAATTGAGTGCGGATTGGATGACAGGCACCCTAGGCACCCAGGATCGGCTTTAGTTTCACGTGTATCTCTTAAGCCGGCAAAGAAAACCCACCTGATATGCGCTCCACACAATTGAATTAGAGACGCCGTTGATTTTCTATGGGAATTGCAGAAATGACTTCTAAGCCTCAAAATAATGACTTTTTTTCCTAAGGTGGTAGGAATGAAACTCAGTGCGGGCTGGATGGGGTCCCCCCTGGGCACCGCAGACCTAAGCTTGTTTAACTCCTACCTCTTAAAGGGACCGAGAAAAAATGACCTTTTCTGCACTCCAATGTAAGTCAATGGGGCGATTTTTTGGCTATGTGCTAGAAATGAAATTGAGTGCGGATTGGATGACAGGCACCCTAGGCACCCAGGATCGGCTTTAGTTTCACCTGTATCTCTTAAGCCGGCAGAGAAAACCCACCTGATATGCGCTCCACACAATTGAATTAGAGACGCCGTTGATTTTCTATGGGAATTGCAGAAATGACTTCTAAGCCTCAAAATAATGACTTTTTTTCCTAAGGTGGTAGGAATGAAACTCAGTGCGGGCTGGATGGGGTCCCCCCTGGGCACCGCAGACCTAAGCTTGTTTAACTCCTACCTCTTAAAGGGACCGAGAAAAAATGACCTTTTCTGCACTCCAATGTAAGTCAATGGGGCGATTTTTTGGCTATGTGCTAGAAATGAAATTCAGTGCGGATTGGATGACAGGCACCCTAGGCACCCAGGATCGGCTTTAGTTTCACGTGTATCTCTTAAGCCGGCAGAGAAAATCCACCTGATATGCGCTCCACACAATTGAATAGAGACGCCGTTGATTTTCTATGGGAATTGCAGAAATGACTTCTAAGCCTCAAAATAATGACTTTTTTTCCTAAGGTGGTAGGAATGAAACTCAGTGCGGGCTGGATGGGGTCCCCCCTGGGCACCGCAGACCTAAGCTTGTTTAACTCCTACCTCTTAAAGGGACCGAGAAAAAATGACCTTTTCTGCACTCCAATGTAAGTCAATGGGGCGATTTTTTGGCTATGTGCTAGAAATGAAATTCAGTGCGGATTGGATGACAGGCACCCTAGGCACCCAGGATCGGCTTTAGTTTCACGTGTATCTCTTAAGCCGGCAGAGAAAACCCACCTGATATGCGCTCCACACAATTGAATAGAGACGCCGTTGATTTTCTATGGGAATTGCAGAAATGACTTCTAAGCCTCAAAATAATGACTTTTTTTCCTAAGGTGGTAGGAATGAAACTCAGTGCGGGCTGGATGGGGTCCCCCCTGGGCACCGCAGACCTAAGCTTGTTTAACTCCTACCTCTTAAAGGGACCGAGAAAAAATGACCTTTTCTGCACTCCAATGTAAGTCAATGGGGCGATTTTTTGGCTATGTGCTAGAAATGAAATTCAGTGCGGATTGGATGACAGGCACCCTAGGCACCCAGGATCGGCTTTAGTTTCACGTGTATCTCTTAAGCCGGCAGAGAAAACCCACCTGATATGCGCTCCACACAATTGAATAGAGACGCCGTTGATTTTCTATGGGAATTGCAGAAATGACTTCTAAGCCTCAAAATAATGACTTTTTTTCCTAAGGTGGTAGGAATGAAACTCAGTGCGGGCTGGATGGGGTCCCCCCTGGGCACCGCAGACCTAAGCTTGTTTAACTCCTACCTCTTAAAGGGACCGAGAAAAAATGACCTTTTCTGCACTCCAATGTAAGTCAATGGGGCGATTTTTTGGCTATGTGCTAGAAATGAAATTCAGTGCGGATTGGATGACAGGCACCCTAGGCACCCAGGATCGGCTTTAGTTTCACGTGTATCTCTTAAGCCGGCAGAGAAAACCCACCTGATATGCGCTCCACACAATTGAATTAGAGACGCCGTTGATTTTCTATGGGAATTGCAGAAATGACTTCTAAGCCTCAAAATAATGACTTTTTTTCCTAAGGTGGTAGGAATGAAACTCAGTGCGGGCTGGATGGGGTCCCCCCTGGGCACCGCAGACCTAAGCTTGTTTAACTCCTACCTCTTAAAGGGACCGAGAAAAAATGACCTTTTCTGCACTCCAATGTAAGTCAATGGGGCGATTTTTTGGCTATGTGCTAGAAATGAAATTCAGTGCGGATTGGATGACAGGCACCCTAGGCACCCAGGATCGGCTTTAGTTTCACGTGTATCTCTTAAGCCGGCAGAGAAAACCCACCTGATATGCGCTCCACACAATTGAATTAGAGACGCCGTTGATTTTCTATGGGAATTGCAGAAATGACTTCTAAGCCTCAAAATAATGACTTTTTTTCCTAAGGTGGTAGGAATGAAACTCAGTGCGGGCTGGATGGGGTCCCCCCTGGGCACCGCAGACCTAAGCTTGTTTAACTCCTACCTCTTAAAGGGACCGAGAAAAAATGACCTTTTCTGCACTCCAATGTAAGTCAATGGGGCGATTTTTTGGCTATGTGCTAGAAATGAAATTCAGTGCGGATTGGATGACAGGCACCCTAGGCACCCAGGATCGGCTTTAGTTTCACGTGTATCTCTTAAGCCGGCAGAGAAAACCCACCTGATATGCGCTCCACACAATTGAATAGAGACGCCGTTGATTTTCTATGGGAATTGCAGAAATGACTTCTAAGCCTCAAAATAATGACTTTTTTTCCTAAGGTGGTAGGAATGAAACTCAGTGCGGGCTGGATGGGGTCCCCCCTGGGCACCGCAGACCTAAGCTTGTTTAACTCCTACCTCTTAAAGGGACCGAGAAAAAATGACCTTTTCTGCACTCCAATGTAAGTCAATGGGGCGATTTTTTGGCTATGTGCTAGAAATGAAATTCAGTGCGGATTGGATGACAGGCACCCTAGGCACCCAGGATCGGCTTTAGTTTCACGTGTATCTCTTAAGCCGGCAGAGAAAACCCACCTGATATGCGCTCCACACAATTGAATAGAGACGCCGTTGATTTTCTATGGGAATTGCAGAAATGACTTCTAAGCCTCAAAATAATGACTTTTTTTCCTAAGGTGGTAGGAATGAAACTCAGTGTGGGCTGGATGGGGTCCCCCCTGGGCACCGCAGACCTAAGCTTGTTTAACTCCTACCTCTTAAAGGGACCGAGAAAAAATGACCTTTTCTGCACTCCAATGTAAGTCAATGGGGCGATTTTTTGGCTATGTGCTAGAAATGAAATTCAGTGCGGATTGGATGACAGGCACCCTAGGCACCCAGGATCGGCTTTAGTTTCACGTGTATCTCTTAAGCCGGCAGAGAAAACCCACCTGATATA
>NW_027208446.1:447128-559407 GCF_027789765.1 Dendropsophus ebraccatus | reverse complement strand
AATCCCATAGAAAATCAACGGCGTCTCTATTCAATTGTGTGGAGCGCATATCAGGTGGTTTTCTCTGCCGGCTTAAGAGATACACGTGAAACTAAAGCCGATCCTGGGTGCCTAGGGTGCCTGTCATCCAATCCGCACTGAATTTCATTTCTAGCACATAGCCAAAAAATCGCCCCATTGACTTACATTGGAGTGCAGAAAAGGTCATTTTTTCTCGGTCCCTTTAAGAGGTAGGAGTTAAACAAGCTTAGGTCTGCGGTGCCCAGGGGGGACCCCATCCAGCCCGCACTGAGTTTCATTCCTACCACCTTAGGAAAAAAAGTCATTATTTTGAGGCTTAGAAGTCATTTCTGCAATTCCCATAGAAAATCAACGGCGTCTCTATTCAATTGTGTGGAGCGCATATCAGGTGGGTTTTCTCTGCCGGCTTAAGAGATACACGTGAAACTAAAGCAGATCCTGGGTGCCTAGGGTGCCTGTCATCCAATCCGCACTCAATTTCATTTCTAGCACATAGCCAAAAAATCGCCCCATTGACTTACATTGGAGTGCAGAAAAGGTCATTTTTCTCGGTCCCTTTAAGAGGTAGGAGTTAAACAAGCTTAGGTCTGCGGTGCCCAGGGGGGACCCCATCCAGCCCGCACTGAGTTTCATTCCTACCACCTTAGGAAAAAAAGTCATTATTTTGAGGCTTAGAAGTCATTTCTGCAATTCCCATAGAAAATCAACGGCGTCTCTATTCAATTGTGTGGAGCGCATATCAGGTGGGTTTTCTCTGCCGGCTTAAGAGATACACGTGAAACTAAAGCCGATCCTGGGTGCCTAGGGTGCCTGTCATCCAATCCGCACTCAATTTCATTTCTAGCACATAGCCAAAAAATCGCCCCATTGACTTACATTGGAGTGCAGAAAAGGTCATTTTTTCTCGGTCCCTTTAAGAGGTAGGAGTTAAACAAGCTTAGGTCTGCGGTGCCCAGGGGGGACCCCATCCAGCCCGCACTGAGTTTCATTCCTACCACCTTAGGAAAAAAAGTCATTATTTTGAGGCTTAGAAGTCATTTCTGCAATTCCCATAGAAAATCAACGGCTCTCTATTCAATTGTGTGGAGCGCATATCAGGTGGGTTTTCTCTGCCGGCTTAAGAGATACACGTGAAACTAAAGCCGATCCTGGGTGCCTAGGGTGCCTGTCATCCAATCCGCACTGCATTTCATTTCTAGCACATAGCCAAAAAATCGCCCCATTGACTTACATTGGAGTGCAGAAAAGGTCATTTTTTCTCGGTCCCTTTAAGAGGTAGGAGTTAAACAAGCTTAGGTCTGCGGTGCCCAGGGGGACCCCATCCAGCCCGCACTGAGTTTCATTCCTACCACCTTAGGAAAAAAAGTCATTATTTTGAGGCTTAGAAGTCATTTCTGCAATTCCCATAGAAAATCAACGGCGTCTCTATTCAATTGTGTGGAGCGCATATCAGGTGGGTTTTCTCTGCCGGCTTAAGAGATACACGTGAAACTAAAGCCGATCCTGGGTGCCTAGGGTGCCTGTCATCCAATCCGCACTGAATTTCATTTCTAGCACATAGCCAAAAAATCGCCCCATTGACTTACATTGGAGTGCAGAAAAGGTCATTTTTTTCTCGGTCCCTTTAAGAGGTAGGAGTTAAACAAGCTTAGGTCTGCGGTGCCCAGGGGGGACCCCATCCAGCCCGCACTGAGTTTCATTCCTACCACCTTAGGAAAAAAAGTCATTATTTTGAGGCTTAGAAGTCATTTCTGCAATTCCCATAGAAAATCAACGGCGTCTCTATTCAATTGTGTGGAGCGCATATCAGGTGGGTTTCTCTGCCGGCTTAAGAGATACACGTGAAACTAAAGCCGATCCTGGGTGCCTAGGGTGCCTGTCATCCAATCCGCACTGAATTTCATTTCTAGCACATAGCCAAAAAATCGCCCCATTGACTTACATTGGAGTGCAGAAAAGGTCATTTTTTCTCGGTCCCTTTAAGAGGTAGGAGTTAAACAAGCTTAGGTCTGCGGTGCCCAGGGGGGACCCCATCCAGCCCGCACTGAGTTTCATTCCTACCACCTTAGGAAAAAAAGTCATTATTTTGAGGCTTAGAAGTCATTTCTGCAATTCCCATAGAAAATCAACGGCGTCTCTATTCAATTGTGTGGAGCGCATATCAGGTGGTTTTCTCTGCCGGCTTAAGAGATACACGTGAAACTAAAGCCGATCCTGGGTGCCTAGGGTGCCTGTCATCCAATCCGCACTGAATTTCATTTCTAGCACATAGCCAAAAAATCGCCCCATTGACTTACATTGGAGTGCAGAAAAGGTCATTTTTTCTCGGTCCCTTTAAGAGGTAGGAGTTAAACAAGCTTAGGTCTGCGGTGCCCAGGGGGGACCCCATCCAGCCCGCACTGAGTTTCATTCCTACCACCTTAGGAAAAAAAGTCATTATTTTGAGGCTTAGAAGTCATTTCTGCAATTCCCATAGAAAATCAACGGCGTCTCTATTCAATTGTGTGGAGCGCATATCAGGTGGGTTTTCTCTGCCGGCTTAAGAGATACACGTGAAACTAAAGCCGATCCTGGGTGCCTAGGGTGCCTGTCATCCAATCCGCACTGAATTTCATTTCTAGCACATAGCCAAAAAATCGCCCCATTGACTTACATTGGAGTGCAGAAAAGGTCATTTTTTCTCGGTCCCTTTAAGAGGTAGGAGTTAAACAAGCTTAGGTCTGCGGTGCCCAGGGGGGACCCCATCCAGCCCGCACTGAGTTTCATTCCTACCACCTTAGGAAAAAAAGTCATTATTTTGAGGCTTAGAAGTCATTTCTGCAATTCCCATAGAAAATCAACGGCGTCTCTATTCAATTGTGTGGAGCGCATATCAGGTGGGTTTTCTCTGCCGGCTTAAGAGATACACGTGAAACTAAAGCCGATCCTGGGTGCCTAGGGTGCCTGTCATCCAATCCGCACTGAATTTCATTTCTAGCACATAGCCAAAAAATCGCCCCATTGACTTACATTGGAGTGCAGAAAAGGTCATTTTTTCTCGGTCCCTTTAAGAGGTAGGAGTTAAACAAGCTTAGGTCTGCGGTGCCCAGGGGGACCCCATCCAGCCCGCACTGAGTTTCATTCCTACCACCTTAGGAAAAAAAGTCATTATTTTGAGGCTTAGAAGTCATTTCTGCAATTCCCATAGAAAATCAACGGCGTCTCTATTCAATTGTGTGGAGCGCATATCAGGTGGGTTTTCTCTGCCGGCTTAAGAGATACACGTGAAACTAAAGCCGATCCTGGGTGCCTAGGGTGCCTGTCATCCAATCCGCACTGAATTTCATTTCTAGCACATAGCCAAAAAATCGCCCCATTGACTTACATTGGAGTGCAGAAAAGGTCATTTTTTCTCGGTCCCTTTAAGAGGTAGGAGTTAAACAAGCTTAGGTCTGCGGTGCCCAGGGGGGACCCCATCCAGCCCGCACTGAGTTTCATTCCTACCACCTTAGGAAAAAAGTCATTATTTTGAGGCTTAGAAGTCATTTCTGCAATTCCCATAGAAAATCAACGGCGTCTCTATTCAATTGTGTGGAGCGCATATCAGGTGGGTTTTCTCTGCCGGCTTAAGAGATACACGTGAAACTAAAGCCGATCCTGGGTGCCTAGGGTGCCTGTCATCCAATCCGCACTGAATTTCATTTCTAGCACATAGCCAAAAAATCGCCCCATTGACTTACATTGGAGTGCAGAAAAGGTCATTTTTTCTCGGTCCCTTTAAGAGGTAGGAGTTAAACAAGCTTAGGTCTGCGGTGCCCAGGGGGACCCCATCCAGCCCGCACTGAGTTTCATTCCTACCACCTTAGGAAAAAAAGTCATTATTTTGAGGCTTAGAAGTCATTTCTGCAATTCCCATAGAAAATCAACGGCGTCTCTATTCAATTGTGTGGAGCGCATATCAGGTGGGTTTTCTCTGCCGGCTTAAGAGATACACGTGAAACTAAAGCCGATCCTGGGTGCCTAGGGTGCCTGTCATCCAATCCGCACTGAATTTCATTTCTAGCACATAGCCAAAAAATCGCCCCATTGACTTACATTGGAGTGCAGAAAAGGTCATTTTTTCTCGGTCCCTTTAAGAGGTAGGAGTTAAACAAGCTTAGGTCTGCGGTGCCCAGGGGGGACCCCATCCAGCCCGCACTGAGTTTCATTCCTACCACCTTAGGAAAAAAAGTCATTATTTTGAGGCTTAGAAGTCATTTCTGCAATTCCCATAGAAAATCAACGGCGTCTCTATTCAATTGTGTGGAGCGCATATCAGGTGGGTTTTCTCTGCCGGCTTAAGAGATACACGTGAAACTAAAGCCGATCCTGGGTGCCTAGGGTGCCTGTCATCCAATCCGCACTGAATTTCATTTCTAGCACATAGCCAAAAAATCGCCCCATTGACTTACATTGGAGTGCAGAAAAGGTCATTTTTTCTCGGTCCCTTTAAGAGGTAGGAGTTAAACAAGCTTAGGTCTGCGGTGCCCAGGGGGACCCCATCCAGCCCGCACTGAGTTTCATTCCTACCACCTTAGGAAAAAAAGTCATTATTTTGAGGCTTAGAAGTCATTTCTGCAATTCCCATAGAAAATCAACGGCGTCTCTATTCAATTGTGTGGAGCGCATATCAGGTGGGTTTTCTCTGCCGGCTTAAGAGATACACGTGAAACTAAAGCCGATCCTGGGTGCCTAGGGTGCCTGTCATCCAATCCGCACTGAATTTCATTTCTAGCACATAGCCAAAAAATCGCCCCATTGACTTACATTGGAGTGCAGAAAAGGTAATTTTTTTCGGTCCCTTTAAGAGGTAGGAGTTAAACAAGCTTAGGTCTGCGGTGCCCAGGGGGACCCCATCCAGCCCGCACTGAGTTTCATTCCTACCACCTTAGGAAAAAAAGTCATTATTTTGAGGCTTAGAAGTCATTTCTGCAATTCCCATAGAAAATCAACGGCGTCTCTATTCAATTGTGTGGAGCGCATATCAGGTGGGTTTTCTCTGCCGGCTTAAGAGATACACGTGAAACTAAAGCCGATCCTGGGTGCCTAGGGTGCCTGTCATCCAATCCGCACTGAATTTCATTTCTAGCACATAGCCAAAAAATCGCCCCATTGACTTACATTGGAGTGCAGAAAAGGTCATTTTTTCTCGGTCCCTTTAAGAGGTAGGAGTTAAACAAGCTTAGGTCTGCGGTGCCCAGGGGGACCCCATCCAGCCCGCACTGAGTTTCATTCCTACCACCTTAGGAAAAAAGTCATTATTTTGAGGCTTAGAAGTCATTTCTGCAATTCCCATAGAAAATCAACGGCGTCTCTATTCAATTGTGTGGAGCGCATATCAGGTGGGTTTTCTCTGCCGGCTTAAGAGATACACGTGAAACTAAAGCCGATCCTGGGTGCCTAGGGTGCCTGTCATCCAATCCGCACTGAATTTCATTTCTAGCACATAGCCAAAAAATCGCCCCATTGACTTACATTGGAGTGCAGAAAAGGTCATTTTTTCTCGGTCCCTTTAAGAGGTAGGAGTTAAACAAGCTTAGGTCTGCGGTGCCCAGGGGGGACCCCATCCAGCCCGCACTGAGTTTCATTCCTACCACCTTAGGAAAAAAAGTCATTATTTTGAGGCTTAGAAGTCATTTCTGCAATTCCCATAGAAAATCAACGGCGTCTCTATTCAATTGTGTGGAGCGCATATCAGGTGGGTTTTCTCTGCCGGCTTAAGAGATGAAACTAAAGCCGATCCTGGGTGCCTAGGGTGCCTGTCATCCAATCCGCACTGAATTTCATTTCTAGCACATAGCCAAAAAATCGCCCCATTGACTTACATTGGAGTGCAGAAAAGGTCATTTTTTCTCGGTCCCTTTAAGAGGTAGGAGTTAAACAAGCTTAGGTCTGCGGTGCCCAGGGGGGACCCCATCCAGCCCGCACTGAGTTTCATTCCTACCACCTTAGGAAAAAAAGTCATTATTTTGAGGCTTAGAAGTCATTTCTGCAATTCCCATAGAAAATCAACGGCGTCTCTATTCAATTGTGTGGAGCGCATATCAGGTGGGTTTTCTCTGCCGGCTTAAGAGATACACGTGAAACTAAAGCCGATCCTGGGTGCCTAGGGTGCCTGTCATCCAATCCGCACTGAATTTCATTTCTAGCACATAGCCAAAAAATCGCCCCATTGACTTACATTGGAGTGCAGAAAAGGTCATTTTTTCTCGGTCCCTTTAAGAGGTAGGAGTTAAACAAGCTTAGGTCTGCGGTGCCCAGGGGGGACCCCATCCAGCCCGCACTGAGTTTCATTCCTACCACCTTAGGAAAAAAAGTCATTATTTTGAGGCTTAGAAGTCATTTCTGCAATTCCCATAGAAAATCAACGGCGTCTCTATTCAATTGTGTGGAGCGCATATCAGGTGGGTTTTCTCTGCCGGCTTAAGAGATACACGTGAAACTAAAGCCGATCCTGGGTGCCTAGGGTGCCTGTCATCCAATCCGCACTGAATTTCATTTCTAGCACATAGCCAAAAAATCGCCCCATTGACTTACATTGGAGTGCAGAAAAGGTCATTTTTTCTCGGTCCCTTTAAGAGGTAGGAGTTAAACAAGCTTAGGTCTGCGGTGCCCAGGGGGGACCCCATCCAGCCCGCACTGAGTTTCATTCCTACCACCTTAGAAAAAAAGTCATTATTTTGAGGCTTAGAAGTCATTTCTGCAATTCCCATAGAAAATCAACGGCGTCTCTATTCAATTGTGTGGAGCGCATATCAGGTGGGTTTTCTCTGCCGGCTTAAGAGATACACGTGAAACTAAAGCCGATCCTGGGTGCCTAGGGTGCCTGTCATCCAATCCGCACTGAATTTCATTTCTAGCACATAGCCAAAAAATCGCCCCATTGACTTACATTGGAGTGCAGAAAAGGTCATTTTTTCTCGGTCCCTTTAAGAGGTAGGAGTTAAACAAGCTTAGGTCTGCGGTGCCCAGGGGGACCCCATCCAGCCCGCACTGAGTTTCATTCCTACCACCTTAGGAAAAAAAGTCATATTTTGAGGCTTAGAAGTCATTTCTGCAATTCCCATAGAAAATCAACGGCGTCTCTATTCAATTGTGTGGAGCGCATATCAGGTGGGTTTTCTCTGCCGGCTTAAGAGATACACGTGAAACTAAAGCCGATCCTGGGTGCCTAGGGTGCCTGTCATCCAATCCGCACTGAATTTCATTTCTAGCACATAGCCAAAAAATCGCCCCATTGACTTACATTGGAGTGCAGAAAAGGTCATTTTTTCTCGGTCCCTTTAAGAGGTAGGAGTTAAACAAGCTTAGGTCTGCGGTGCCCAGGGGGGACCCCATCCAGCCCGCACTGAGTTTCATTCCTACCACCTTAGGAAAAAAGTCATTATTTTGAGGCTTAGAAGTCATTTCTGCAATTCCCATAGAAAATCAACGTCGTCTCTATTCAATTGTGTGGAGCGCATATCAGGTGGGTTTTCTCTGCCGGCTTAAGAGATACACGTGAAACTAAAGCCGATCCTGGGTGCCTAGGGTGCCTGTCATCCAATCCGCACTGAATTTCATTTCTAGCACATAGCCAAAAAATCGCCCCATTGACTTACATTGGAGTGCAGAAAAGGTCATTTTTTCTCGGTCCCTTTAAGAGGTAGGAGTTAAACAAGCTTAGGTCTGCGGTGCCCAGGGGGGACCCCATCCAGCCCACACTGAGTTTCATTCCTACCACCTTAGGAAAAAAAGTCATTATTTTGAGGCTTAGAAGTCATTTCTGCAATTCCCATAGAAAATCAATGGCGTCTCTATTCAATTGTGTGGAGCGCATATCAGGTGGGTTTTCTCTGCCGGCTTAAGAGATACACGTGAAACTAAAGCCGATCCTGGGTGCCTAGGGTGCCTGTCATCCAATCCGCACTGAATTTCATTTCTAGCACATAGCCAAAAAATCGCCCCATTGACTTACATTGGAGTGCAGAAAAGGTCATTTTTTCTCGGTCCCTTTAAGAGGTAGGAGTTAAACAAGCTTAGGTCTGCGGTGCCCAGGGGGGACCCCATCCAGCCCGCACTGAGTTTCATTCCTACCACCTTAGGAAAAAAAGTCATTATTTTGAGGCTTAGAAGTCATTTCTGCAATTCCCATAGAAAATCAACGGCGTCTCTATTCAATTGTGTGGAGCGCATATCAGGTGGGTTTTCTCTGCCGGCTTAAGAGATACACGTGAAACTAAAGCCGATCCTGGGTGCCTAGGGTGCCTGTCATCCAATCCGCACTGAATTTCATTTCTAGCACATAGCCAAAAAATCGCCCCATTGACTTACATTGGAGTGCAGAAAAGGTCATTTTTTCTCGGTCCCTTTAAGAGGTAGGAGTTAAACAAGCTTAGGTCTGCGGTGCCCAGGGGGGACCCCATCCAGCCCGCACTGAGTTTCATTCCTACCACCTTAGGAAAAAAAGTCATTATTTTGAGGCTTAGAAGTCATTTCTGCAATTCCCATAGAAAATCAACTGGCGTCTCTAATTCAATTGTGTGGAGCGCATATCAGGTGGGTTTTCTCTGCCGGCTTAAGAGATACACGTGAAACTAAAGCCGATCCTGGGTGCCTAGGGTGCCTGTCATCCAATCCGCACTGAATTTCATTTCTAGCACATAGCCAAAAAATCGCCCCATTGACTTACATTGGAGTGCAGAAAAGGTCATTTTTTCTCGGTCCCTTTAAGAGGTAGGAGTTAAACAAGCTTAGGTCTGCGGTGCCCAGGGGGGACCCCATCCAGCCCGCACTGAGTTTCATTCCTACCACCTTAGGAAAAAAAGTCATTATTTTGAGGCTTAGAAGTCATTTCTGCAATTCCCATAGAAAATCAACGGCGTCTCTAATTCAATTGTGTGGAGCGCATATCAGGTGGGTTTTCTCTGCCGGCTTAAGAGATACACGTGAAACTAAAGCCGATCCTGGGTGCCTAGGGTGCCTGTCATCCAATCCGCACTGAATTTCATTTCTAGCACATAGCCAAAAAATCGCCCCATTGACTTACATTGGAGTGCAGAAAAGGTCATTTTTTCTCGGTCCCTTTAAGAGGTAGGAGTTAAACAAGCTTAGGTCTGCGGTGCCCAGGGGGGACCCCATCCAGCCCGCACTGAGTTTCATTCCTACCACCTTAGGAAAAAAAGTCATTATTTTGAGGCTTAGAAGTCATTTCTGCAATTCCCATAGAAAATCAATGGCGTCTCTATTCAATTGTGTGGAGCGCATATCAGGTGGGTTTTCTCTGCCGGCTTAAGAGATACACGTGAAACTAAAGCCGATCCTGGGTGCCTAGGGTGCCTGTCATCCAATCCGCACTGAATTTCATTTCTAGCACATAGCCAAAAAATCGCCCCATTGACTTACATTGGAGTGCAGAAAAGGTCATTTTTTCTCGGTCCCTTTAAGAGGTAGGAGTTAAACAAGCTTAGGTCTGCGGTGCCCAGGGGGGACCCCATCCAGCCCGCACTGAGTTTCATTCCTACCACCTTAGGAAAAAAAGTCATTATTTTGAGGCTTAGAAGTCATTTCTGCAATTCCCATAGAAAATCAACGGCGTCTCTATTCAATTGTGTGGAGCGCATATCAGGTGGGTTTTCTCTGCCGGCTTAAGAGATACACGTGAAACTAAAGCCGATCCTGGGTGCCTAGGGTGCCTGTCATCCAATCCGCACTGAATTTCATTTCTAGCACATAGCCAAAAAATCGCCCCATTGACTTACATTGGAGTGCAGAAAAGGTCATTTTTTCTCGGTCCCTTTAAGAGGTAGGAGTTAAACAAGCTTAGGTCTGCGGTGCCCAGGGGGGACCCCATCCAGCCCGCACTGAGTTTCATTCCTACCACCTTAGGAAAAAAAGTCATTATTTTGAGGCTTAGAAGTCATTTCTGCAATTCCCATAGAAAATCAACGGCGTCTCTAATTCAATTGTGTGGAGCGCATATCAGGTGGGTTTTCTCTGCCGGCTTAAGAGATACACGTGAAACTAAAGCCGATCCTGGGTGCCTAGGGTGCCTGTCATCCAATCCGCACTGAATTTCATTTCTAGCACATAGCCAAAAAATCGCCCCATTGACTTACATTGGAGTGCAGAAAAGGTCATTTTTTCTCGGTCCCTTTAAGAGGTAGGAGTTAAACAAGCTTAGGTCTGCGGTGCCCAGGGGGGACCCCATCCAGCCCGCACTGAGTTTCATTCCTACCACCTTAGGAAAAAAAGTCATTATTTTGAGGCTTAGAAGTCATTTCTGCAATTCCCATAGAAAATCAACTGGCGTCTCTATTCAATTGTGTGGAGCGCATATCAGGTGGGTTTTCTCTGCCGGCTTAAGAGATACACGTGAAACTAAAGCCGATCCTGGGTGCCTAGGGTGCCTGTCATCCAATCCGCACTGAATTTCATTTCTAGCACATAGCCAAAAAATCGCCCCATTGACTTACATTGGAGTGCAGAAAAGGTCATTTTTTCTCGGTCCCTTTAAGAGGTAGGAGTTAAACAAGCTTAGGTCTGCGGTGCCCAGGGGGGACCCCATCCAGCCCGCACTGAGTTTCATTCCTACCACCTTAGGAAAAAAAGTCATTATTTTGAGGCTTAGAAGTCATTTCTGCAATTCCCATAGAAAATCAACTGGCGTCTCTATTCAATTGTGTGGAGCGCATATCAGGTGGGTTTTCTCTGCCGGCTTAAGAGATACACGTGAAACTAAAGCCGATCCTGGGTGCCTAGGGTGCCTGTCATCCAATCCGCACTGAATTTCATTTCTAGCACATAGCCAAAAAATCGCCCCATTGACTTACATTGGAGTGCAGAAAAGGTCATTTTTTCTCGGTCCCTTTAAGAGGTAGGAGTTAAACAAGCTTAGGTCTGCGGTGCCCAGGGGGGACCCCATCCAGCCCGCACTGAGTTTCATTCCTACCACCTTAGGAAAAAAAGTCATTATTTTGAGGCTTAGAAGTCATTTCTGCAATTCCCATAGAAAATCAATGGCGTCTCTATTCAATTGTGTGGAGCGCATATCAGATGGGTTTTCTCTGCCGGCTTAAGAGATACACGTGAAACTAAAGCCGATCCTGGGTGCCTAGGGTGCCTGTCATCCAATCCGCACTGAATTTCATTTCTAGCACATAGCCAAAAAATCGCCCCATTGACTTACATTGGAGTGCAGAAAAGGTCATTTTTTCTCGGTCCCTTTAAGAGGTAGGAGTTAAACAAGCTTAGGTCTGCGGTGCCCAGGGGGGACCCCATCCAGCCCGCACTGAGTTTCATTCCTACCACCTTAGGAAAAAAAGTCATTATTTTGAGGCTTAGAAGTCATTTCTGCAATTCCCATAGAAAATCAACGGCGTCTCTAATTCAATTGTGTGGAGCGCATATCAGGTGGGTTTTCTCTGCCGGCTTAAGAGATACACGTGAAACTAAAGCCGATCCTGGGTGCCTAGGGTGCCTGTCATCCAATCCGCACTGAATTTCATTTCTAGCACATAGCCAAAAAATCGCCCCATTGACTTACATTGGAGTGCAGAAAAGGTCATTTTTTCTCGGTCCCTTTAAGAGGTAGGAGTTAAACAAGCTTAGGTCTGCGGTGCCCAGGGGGGACCCCATCCAGCCCGCACTGAGTTTCATTCCTACCACCTTAGGAAAAAAAGTCATTATTTTGAGGCTTAGAAGTCATTTCTGCAATTCCCATAGAAAATCAACGGCGTCTCTAATTCAATTGTGTGGAGCGCATATCAGGTGGGTTTTCTCTGCCGGCTTAAGAGATACACGTGAAACTAAAGCCGATCCTGGGTGCCTAGGGTGCCTGTCATCCAATCCGCACTGAATTTCATTTCTAGCACATAGCCAAAAAATCGCCCCATTGACTTACATTGGAGTGCAGAAAAGGTCATTTTTTCTCGGTCCCTTTAAGAGGTAGGAGTTAAACAAGCTTAGGTCTGCGGTGCCCAGGGGGGACCCCATCCAGCCCGCACTGAGTTTCATTCCTACCACCTTAGGAAAAAAAGTCATTATTTTGAGGCTTAGAAGTCATTTCTGCAATTCCCATAGAAAATCAACGGCGTCTCTATTCAATTGTGTGGAGCGCATATCAGGTGGGTTTTCTCTGCCGGCTTAAGAGATACACGTGAAACTAAAGCCGATCCTGGGTGCCTAGGGTGCCTGTCATCCAATCCGCACTGAATTTCATTTCTAGCACATAGCCAAAAAATCGCCCCATTGACTTACATTGGAGTGCAGAAAAGGTCATTTTTTCTCGGTCCCTTTAAGAGGTAGGAGTTAAACAAGCTTAGGTCTGCGGTGCCCAGGGGGGACCCCATCCAGCCCGCACTGAGTTTCATTCCTACCACCTTAGGAAAAAAAGTCATTATTTTGAGGCTTAGAAGTCATTTCTGCAATTCCCATAGAAAATCAACGGCGTCTCTAATTCAATTGTGTGGAGCGCATATCAGGTGGGTTTTCTCTGCCGGCTTAAGAGATACACGTGAAACTAAAGCCGATCCTGGGTGCCTAGGGTGCCTGTCATCCAATCCGCACTGAATTTCATTTCTAGCACATAGCCAAAAAATCGCCCCATTGACTTACATTGGAGTGCAGAAAAGGTCATTTTTTCTCGGTCCCTTTAAGAGGTAGGAGTTAAACAAGCTTAGGTCTGCGGTGCCCAGGGGGGACCCCATCCAGCCCGCACTGAGTTTCATTCCTACCACCTTAGGAAAAAAAGTCATTATTTTGAGGCTTAGAAGTCATTTCTGCAATTCCCATAGAAAATCAATGGCGGAGGCGTGGCTTGGAGCGCTGATGGCCGGCAGCGCTTAGTGTGAGCTCCGGTGATGGCCTCAGCTTCAGAGGGACCCAGCGCAGCTGCACCCGACATGAGAAATCCCGACAAAAAGCAAAAGAACAAGGAGACGTCGGGGAACAAAATGAGCTTACCGGCTAAAGGAGCAGAGCGGCAGGATCGTGATGCTGGAGAGCGGAGCGGCCGCAGCACGAGGGGAGATGCGGCGGCGGCCATCTTGGATGAAAATCAGCGGAGGAGAGATGACAGCCAGAGATCTGCAGCAGCACCGGAAAAAACAGCTGAGCTGCTCGCAGTGAGTAAGGAGCCGGCAGCGCTCCGTGGCTCACAGTATTTAAAGGGGAAGGTGGAGGAGATTAATGTTAAAGGGCCAGCAATTAATATACAGAATGCTGGGAAGGCGGCCATCTTGGTTGGGGCAGATGGGAATGTCCCACAAATTGCTAAGGGGGATTTGGGCGCAGTCCCTAAAAAGAACTGCATTACTGTAGAATGGGACCCTCAGATGCAGAGGCAGCCCGCTGATTTGCACGTAACCCCCTTTGAAAGCAGAGATGTCCGAGAGAGGCCTGCCACAGTAGCATTTACTCAGTCGGCCATATTGGAGGAGGAGAACAGGAAAATGCTGCAAGCTATTAATAAGCATACTGTTAAAGTGTCTGCCCTCCTAACCCCAAAAGCTGTTGTATCCCATGGAGATCAGGCGTGCGAGATGGATATACACCAATCTCAAGGCGAAAATAGCTCCATGGGGCAAAACTCCGCTTTTTTACATAAACCTGCGCAATGTAAAAGGGGGTCTCAGGAATCTGATGCATCAGAGGGTTATTCAACCCCAATTGACTCAGATGAGGAAAGCATGCCCCCTATTAAGAGGAAGCTATTGAAAACGCCAAATAAGCTTGAGATGAATAAGTCGTTCTACGCTCATGACTTATCATCATCTGACGAATCCTCGACCTCCCCTGTCGACTCTGTAATACATCAGCCTACGACAAATGTGCCGGTACACACAGCCGCTTCCGAAAATGCTATGAAAGCGTTACAGGGTCATCCTGAGCTGCAGGCGTTGCTGTCGCTGATCCCTACTAAGCAGGATTTGAATAATCTAGGGAAAGAACTCAAGACAGCATGGAAAAGAGATCTCACTGTGGTGCAAGATAAAGTCGTAACCCTGGAGAAAAAAACAGTGGGCATTGAAAAATCTCAGGTTAAACAAGAGGATAAAATAAGAGAATTGACCTACATCACAGATACTCTAAAAATTTCCCAGAAGATGATAACCCTCAGACTTGACGACGTCGAGAATAGGAGCCGTCGTAACAACATAAGGATCAGAGGGCTACCAGAGGAGGTTAAGTCTGCGGAACTATATGGTGCGGTATCTTCGTTATTCAATAAGATTTTGGAAAGACCCCTTGATACCCACATAGAACTTGACAGGGTCCATCGAGCACTAAAACCAAAGGGAAAAGATTCAAGACGGCCCAGGGATACCATATGCAGAGTGCATTATTATACATTAAAGGAAGACATTATGAAGAGGGCGAGAGAAATCCACAATATTGATTTTAATGGTGCTAAGATCCAGCTTTTTACAGACTTATCATTACTGACTCTGAGACAAAGAGCTACGCTTCGACCACTTACGCAAAAATTACAGGAGCTCAATATTCCATATAAGTGGGGATTTCCATTCTCTTTATCTGTGAGATTCGAGGGAAGTACTCTTATTTTAAGAGAACCCAAGGACCTGCCGGAGTTCCTGACAGCGTTAAAGCTTCCAAATCTTTACCTACACGAATGGTGCGATCTACATGAGACCATGATATTACCTCCGCCTAGCTACATCTCGAGATCAAGACCTGATGACACAGATGAGGCCGGGAGACGAGACCTGCCACCAATGCCGAAAAGAGAGAGGGAGAGGAAGATGAAGAGGAGCCAACAGCCTGGACCGCGTTGAAGAGAGTGCCGAGATGCTGCTACCTGACTAAGTTATCTATATTATGCTTTTGTTGTTGTGCATGTTTTCTTCCTTGAGTAGCAGTTTATTGTTAGTCTTATGCAGATATTTATTTGTTTAAATGTCAGTATTAAGGATAGCTCCCATAGTGATAGGGATTTATCTAAATGGAATGGCTTTATTAGATTGATGGCGATCTTGGAGCCTCTGCTTGTTGTTTTAACATATGTTAGATAATTATCATTTGCCTTGAGGCTCGAGGGTTGCTATCTATATGGGTGATAGTAAATAGGATATTTGGATAAATGTTTCTTCAAAAGGTTTTATATAGGACTCTCTAATAAATATTTTACTTACATTGCTTTTTTATTCCCTCCTAAATGGTATTAGGATGCAGAATAGGCCAAGACACTTTAGTTCTCACTTAGGCCCATCAACGTTTCAACTCACCCTCCCAATAGTTTGTCTTGCTTAACAAGACTTATTGACTAATTGTCATAAATAGTCCCTCGCGATTTATATCGCTTTTTTTTGTTAGTTTAGTTTTACTTTGTTCCCTTTTTCTCTTTTTAGTTGGTAAACTTATCTGTTTATATTAATTGCACCTTTTTATTTTTCTTGAAGTGCTTAATCTTCTCCTTTCCTTTTTCCTAGTTCCGTCTAGTCCTTCCCTTCACTCTTCATCCTCCTGCGGTTGTGGTCACGAACAGTCCTTGGCAACACAGAGGACATCTCTGAACGACAAGAACAAGACAACACAACAGACATAGACATCCGCCCAATTGTAAGTTATACATTCGCACAAGCACCATGACAGACATCACCATCACAACACTAAACGTAAATGGGTTCAATACACCGGAAAAACGCTCAAACATACTATACTCATTACATAAGAGGAAAACACGTATAGTCATGCTTCAAGAAACTCATTTTAAAACAGATAAAACCCCAGATTTAGGGAAAAATAGATATTTCACCTATTGGTTTCATGCAACTTCACCCGATAAAAAGACAAAAGGGGTCTCTATAGGCATCCATAGAACACTCCCTTTTAAATTGATAGATGCTAAAATTGACCCAGATGCCAGATATATTTTCATCAATTGTGTAATTGCGGAAGAGTCTCTAACCTTAGCAAACCTATATGCACCAAATCTAAATCAGGCCAAATTCATTACAGAGACACTGAATGAGCTGCAATTATTCGCAAAGGGACAGATTTTACTCGGAGGGGATTTCAATGTTCCAATGAATCCTCTTATAGACACTTCCTCAGGAAAAACTAAAATTGCCTTTAGGGAAATTAAGAAAATCCAAAAATCCCTGAGGGATCTCAAATTGTTCGACTCATGGAGACTTTTAAATGCTACAGGAAGGGATTATTCATTTTACTCCGTTCCAACAGCATCTTACTCTAGACTGGATTATATTTTCACAGCACATCCCCTTTTGGGTCTCGTTAAAGACGCCTCAATAGGAAATTTAGTATTGTCGGACCATGCTCCAGTGCACATCACTGTGGCTCTTCTTCCTAGAAAGAAGCTGGCCGCAACATGGAGATTAAATGAGTCCCTGCTAGATGACACCGCCTGTGTAGCCGATCTCAAAAACACATTCGACATCTTTGATCAGGCTCATAAAAGTGATCCTACTGCAGAGGTTTTTAAATGGGAAGCCTTTAAGGCCTCTGCAAGGGGTATCTTGATTTCTCACGGGGCTAGACTTAAAAGGGACAAAACGAAAAAATTGAACGGCCTTTTATCCAAATTAGATGATTTAGAAGCAGTACATAAAAGGTCCTTATTGCCCGAGACATTAATAGAATTGACTGAAACAAGAGGTAAAATAAAGGATATTATCCATGAGCAGTACAAAAGGACTGTACAAATTTGTGGGAAGAGTTTTTATATTTGGAGTAACAGGCCCAGTAGATTTTTGGCGAACGCCCTGAAGAATAAAAGAACATCCAATATTATTCCCTCTATTAGAAATACAAAAGGGGTTATCACATACAAAACAGAAGAGATTTCTGATACCTTTAAAAAATTTTATGATAAATTATACCAGCTCCCCAAGAATAATAGACCACCAGATATGACATCCTCACCTGACCCAATGCTAGAATATATCAACAAAACTAAACTCCCTGAAATATCTCCTGTCGAGAGTAGTGAGCTAGATGAAGAGTTCACACTGGGAGAGATTAAAGAAGTCATTAGAAACCTCTCAAATGGCAAATCCCCAGGCCCAGATGGTTATACAGCTAAGTTTTATAAACTATTCTCAGATATCATTTCTCCCCACCTTTTAAAAGCGTTTAATTCCATCTCCACATCACAAACATTTCCTCCCTCGGCTTTAGAAGCATTCATCACAGTAATCCCAAAAGAAGGCAAGGACGCAAGTTCATGTAACAACTATAGGCCCATTTCCCTACTCAATGTAGATACAAAAATTTATTCAAAAATTATCGCGAATAGACTTTCGGGGCTCCTGGAGTTTTTAGTCGACCCTGATCAAGTGGGATTTATTCAAAACAGAGAAGCAAGAGACAATACGCTTAGAGCGTTTGCTCTTGCTAATTACTCACACAATGCTAGACTTGGCACAGTACTCCTTGCACTAGACGCTGAGAAGGCCTTTGACAGGGTCGATTGGAAATTCCTGGAGCTCACGTTAAAGCAAATTGGATTGGGACCAAATTTGATTTCTAAAATAATGGCCCTTTACAATAACCCATCCGCTAAAATAAAAATCAATGGAACATTGTCACAGACTTTAAATATTAGGAATGGAACACGCCAGGGGTGCCCCCTTTCACCAATGCTCTATGTCTTATGCATGGAACATTTGTTGAATTCGATTAGGAACAATCCGGACATTAAAGGTATTAGGGTGGGGGACAGACACCATGTCTGCTCAGCTTACGCAGACGACCTACTTCTCTTTATTAGGCAACCACATACGTCACTGCCCTCTCTACTAGCTACCATTGAGGAGTTTGCCTTTCACAGTAACTATAAGCTGAATGTAAACAAATGTGAAGCGCTTACTATAGCATTATCAGAAGAGAATAGGAAAAATTTAACAGAAAATTACCCCTTTAATTGGAGGACAAATACGCTTAGCTACTTAGGGACACAAGTAGCGACTTCCCCAGAGACTATAATTAAAGAGAACTTTGACCCTTTAATGAAAAAAATAAAAAGTGATATGGGAGGGTGGGAAAAGAAGGAGTTCTCCTGGATAGGAAGGATCAACATCTTAAAAATGAATGTTTTGCCACGCTTGTTGTATTTATTTCAAGCGGTTCCCGCAACTTTGAAACAGCCCTACCTATCCAGGATGAACTCAACCTTCACTAAATTTGTTTGGGCCCAAAAACCTGCCCGCATTGCTTCAAAGACACTTATTAGACCCAAACTAGAGGGAGGATTAAATTTGCCAAGTTGCAAAGCATATTATCAAGCGGCCATTCTGAACAGGGTCCTTGATGCTTTCAAACACAGAAATAATAAATTATGGATACAATTGGAGGCCGATATTACAAATTTTGAACCTGCAGCTATTTTGTGGACTCCTAAAGAGATCCTGAAAGACATAAAATATGTATCTTTATCTCCAGTCAGCGCCTCCATTGCATCATTAATAAACTCTCCCAAACATATGATGTCAGAACAATTTAAGGCAGATGGTCCCCTCATACCATTAGGCCGAAATTTGAGATTCATACCAGCCTTACACAAACGCGCCTTCTTAGGTATCCCTACTGATAGGAATATCACATTTCACTCCCTACTTTCCAAGAATAGGGTTAAACCGATTGAGGACCTCCCTTTTAAAAAGGAAAGAGAAGCCCTACCACTAGAAACAGTTCAATTACAATATTCTCAACTAGAAGCATTTGTCGAAAGACAGAAACATACACTTAGTTTGACTAGGAATCTATTGCCCTTTGAAGAACTGTGTGTCTCTCCATCCACCACATCTAAGGCTGTTTCGCTGATATATAAACTACTGGTATCTGGTGAAGAAGAATTTCGCCCGGATTACCTTACAAGCTGGGAAAGGGAATTGGGGATCCCTTTCACACCTGAGGAGGTCTCCATGGCCTTCTATTTAACGCACAAGACTTCCATCTCTTGTAAAATACAAGAGAGGAATTTCAAAATTTTGGCTCGATGGTACCTTGTGCCAGCTAAATTAGCCTCAATGTATCCAAATCGTAGCGACCTCTGCTGGAGATGTGGTATGGAGAGAGGCACTATGTTACACATATGGTGGGATTGTGCCATAGTAAAAAACTTTTGGTCAGAGGTAATAAGTGTCGTAAACAATATAGGAGACATTCAGGTGGACAACCAGCCCAAACAGGCGCTATTATCGATGATAACAGGACAGAGACACATGGTGAAAAACTCAGTGGTGGGCTTTCTCCTAACCGCAGCTAGAGCAATAATTGCGAGAAAGTGGAGATCCACGTCAGCACCTTATATCTATGAATGGGTTGAAGAAGTAAACACGATACACCGATTAGAAGAACTGGTTTCAGAAGATCTAGACACTGGGAAGAAATTCCACATTAAATGGTATAACTGGGAAAAATTCAAAGAGTCAGATCAATATAAACTTTTATTGAGTTCAGCCCACACAAGTCACACAACATAGATAGAGTCATAGTTTAATAATATATAGCAGTGCTCGTACACATACATATTTCAGAGAAGCACTGACATTTCTCCATGTCATACCGCACGAAAGAAGTCGGCCCTTGAAGCCTTGCTTTAATCATGGTCTCTGTGTTGCCAACGACAAGTATGAAGGTATGTTATGTCTATTATTTGATACGGAAGGATATCTATAAAGGAGACATAAACATAATAGGCCTTTGGCCTTATAAGTACACAACCGCAGTATCCATGCCTAATCCTTTCTCTTTTTCTGGTTTCCACCCCCCACCTTATCCTTATATACTATAGACTATCTCTTATCCCCGTTTGGGGTAAGACCATTTTGGGGGCGTTTCATAGTATAATCATACTATATTATATGGGGGCATACCAAGACATGCGATATAAGATACCTATTGATAGAGACTATGCACGTAATCAATAGTAGAGTTGGCTTTTGTCGTCCCTTCATGGTCCCTTACCCCCCTATCCCATCCCTCCCCTACCAACACTTCATCCCCCCCACCCCCACCCCCCCCTTCCCTTCTTCTTTACATAGCCTCTCCCATAATACACCCCGAAGATAAAACTGTTGCTTTCATACTGCTTTATTACGGTGTTTCTTTTTTTTTTTTTTTTTTTTTTTTAACCCTTTATTTCTTTAATAAAACTTAAATTTGTTAGAAAATCAATGGCGTCTCTATTCAATTGTGTGGAGCGCATATCAGGTGGATTTTCTCTGCCGCCTTAAGAGATACACGTGAAACTAAAGCCGATCCTGGGTGCCTAGGGTGCCTGTCATCCAATCCGCACTGAATTTCATTTCTAGCACATAGCCAAAAAATCGCCCCATTGACTTACATTGGAGTGCAGAAAAGGTCATTTTTTCTCGGTCCCTTTAAGAGGTAGGAGTTAAACAAGCTTAGAGTCTGCGGTGCCCAGGGGGGACCCCATCCAGCCCGCACTGAGTTTCATTCCTACCACCTTAGGAAAAAAAGTCATTATTTTGAGGCTTAGAAGTCATTTCTGCAATTCCCATAGAAAATCAACGGCGTCTCTATTCAATTGTGTGGAGCGCATATCAGGTGGGTTTTCTCTGCCGGCTTAAGAGATACACGTGAAACTAAAGCCGATCCTGGGTGCCTAGGGTGCCTGTCATCCAATCCGCACTGAATTTCATTTCTAGCACATAGCCAAAAAATCGCCCCATTGACTTACATTGGAGTGCAGAAAAGGTCATTTTTTCTCGGTCCCTTTAAGAGGTAGGAGTTAAACAAGCTTAGGTCTGCGGTGCCCAGGGGGGACCCCATCCAGCCCGCACTGAGTTTCATTCCTACCACCTTAGGAAAAAAAGTCATTATTTTGAGGCTTAGAAGTCATTTCTGCAATTCCCATAGAAAATCAACGGCGTCTCTAATTCAATTGTGTGGAGCGCATATCAGCTGGGTTTTCTCTGCCGGCTTAAGAGATACACGTGAAACTAAAGCCGATCCTGGGTGCCTAGGGTGCCTGTCATCCAATCCGCACTGAATTTCATTTCTAGCACATAGCCAAAAAATCGCCCCATTGACTTACATTGGAGTGCAGAAAATGTCATTTTTTCTCGGTCCCTTTAAGAGGTAGGAGTTAAACAAGCTTAGGTCTGCGGTGCCCAGGGGGGACCCCATCCAGCCCGCACTGAGTTTCATTCCTACCACCTTAGGAAAAAAAGTCATTATTTTGAGGCTTAGAAGTCATTTCTGCAATTCCCATAGAAAATCAACGGCGTCTCTATTCAATTGTGTGGAGCGCATATCAGGTGGATTTTCTCTGCCGGCTTAAGAGATACACGTGAAACTAAAGCCGATCCTGGGTGCCTAGGGTGCCTGTCATCCAATCCGCACTGAATTTCATTTCTAGCACATAGCCAAAAAATCGCCCCATTGACTTACATTGGAGTGCAGAAAATGTCATTTTTTCTCGGTCCCTTTAAGAGGTAGGAGTTAAACAAGCTTAGGTCTGCGGTGCCCAAGGGGGACCCCATCCAGCCCGCACTGAGTTTCATTCCTACCACCTTAGGAAAAAAAGTCATTATTTTGAGGCTTAGAAGTCATTTCTGCAATTCCCATAGAAAATCAACGGCGTCTCTAATTCAATTGTGTGGAGCGCATATCAGGTGGGTTTTCTCTGCCGGCTTAAGAGATACACGTGAAACTAAAGCCGATCCTGGGTGCCTAGGGTGCCTGTCATCCAATCCGCACTGAATTTCATTTCTAGCACATAGCCAAAAAATCGCCCCATTGACTTACATTGGAGTGCAGAAAAGGTCATTTTTTCTCGGTCCCTTTAAGAGGTAGGAGTTAAACAAGCTTAGGTCTGCGGTGCCCAGGGGGGACCCCATCCAGCCCACACTGAGTTTCATTCCTACCACCTTAGGAAAAAAAGTCATTATTTTGAGGCTTAGAAGTCATTTCTGCAATTCCCATAGAAAATCAATGGCGTCTCTATTCAATTGTGTGGAGCGCATATCAGGTGGATTTTCTCTGCCGCCTTAAGAGATACACGTGAAACTAAAGCCGATCCTGGGTGCCTAGGGTGCCTGTCATCCAATCCGCACTGAATTTCATTTCTAGCACATAGCCAAAAAATCGCCCCATTGACTTACATTGGAGTGCAGAAAAGGTCATTTTTTCTCGGTCCCTTTAAGAGGTAGGAGTTAAACAAGCTTAGAGTCTGCGGTGCCCAGGGGGGACCCCATCCAGCCCGCACTGAGTTTCATTCCTACCACCTTAGGAAAAAAAGTCATTATTTTGAGGCTTAGAAGTCATTTCTGCAATTCCCATAGAAAATCAACGGCGTCTCTATTCAATTGTGTGGAGCGCATATCAGGTGGGTTTTCTCTGCCGGCTTAAGAGATACACATGAAACTAAAGCCGATCCTGGGTGCCTAGGGTGCCTGTCATCCAATCCGCACTGAATTTCATTTCTAGCACATAGCCAAAAAATCGCCCCATTGACTTACATTGGAGTGCAGAAAAGGTCATTTTTTCTCGGTCCCTTTAAGAGGTAGGAGTTAAACAAGCTTAGGTCTGCGGTGCCCAGGGGGGACCCCATCCAGCCCGCACTGAGTTTCATTCCTACCACCTTAGGAAAAAAAGTCATTATTTTGAGGCTTAGAAGTCATTTCTGCAATTCCCATAGAAAATCAACGGCGTCTCTAATTCAATTGTGTGGAGCGCATATCAGGTGGGTTTTCTCTGCCGGCTTAAGAGATACACGTGAAACTAAAGCCGATCCTGGGTGCCTAGGGTGCCTGTCATCCAATCCGCACTGAATTTCATTTCTAGCACATAGCCAAAAAATCGCCCCATTGACTTACATTGGAGTGCAGAAAAGGTCATTTTTTCTCGGTCCCTTTAAGAGGTAGGAGTTAAACAAGCTTAGGTCTGCGGTGCCCAGGGGGGACCCCATCCAGCCCGCACTGAGTTTCATTCCTACCACCTTAGGAAAAAAAGTCATTATTTTGAGGCTTAGAAGTCATTTCTGCAATTCCCATAGAAAATCAACGGCGTCTCTAATTCAATTGTGTGGAGCGCATATCAGGTGGGTTTTCTCTGCCGGCTTAAGAGATACACGTGAAACTAAAGCCGATCCTGGGTGCCTAGGGTGCCTGTCATCCAATCCGCACTGAATTTCATTTCTAGCACATAGCCAAAAAATCGCCCCATTGACTTACATTGGAGTGCAGAAAAGGTCATTTTTTCTCGGTCCCTTTAAGAGGTAGGAGTTAAACAAGCTTAGGTCTGCGGTGCCCAGGGGGGACCCCATCCAGCCCACACTGAGTTTCATTCCTACCACCTTAGGAAAAAAAGTCATTATTTTGAGGCTTAGAAGTCATTTCTGCAATTCCCATAGAAAATCAATGGCGTCTCTATTCAATTGTGTGGAGCGCATATCAGGTGGATTTTCTCTGCCGCCTTAAGAGATACACGTGAAACTAAAGCCGATCCTGGGTGCCTAGGGTGCCTGTCATCCAATCCGCACTGAATTTCATTTCTAGCACATAGCCAAAAAATCGCCCCATTGACTTACATTGGAGTGCAGAAAAGGTCATTTTTTCTCGGTCCCTTTAAGAGGTAGGAGTTAAACAAGCTTAGAGTCTGCGGTGCCCAGGGGGGACCCCATCCAGCCCGCACTGAGTTTCATTCCTACCACCTTAGGAAAAAAAGTCATTATTTTGAGGCTTAGAAGTCATTTCTGCAATTCCCATAGAAAATCAACGGCGTCTCTATTCAATTGTGTGGAGCGCATATCAGGTGGGTTTTCTCTGCCGGCTTAAGAGATACACAGTGAAACTAAAGCCGATCCTGGGTGCCTAGGGTGCCTGTCATCCAATCCGCACTGAATTTCATTTCTAGCACATAGCCAAAAAATCGCCCCATTGACTTACATTGGAGTGCAGAAAAGGTCATTTTTTCTCGGTCCCTTTAAGAGGTAGGAGTTAAACAAGCTTAGGTCTGCGGTGCCCAGGGGGGACCCCATCCAGCCCGCACTGAGTTTCATTCCTACCACCTTAGGAAAAAAAGTCATTATTTTGAGGCTTAGAAGTCATTTCTGCAATTCCCATAGAAAATCAACGGCGTCTCTAATTCAATTGTGTGGAGCGCATATCAGGTGGGTTTTCTCTGCCGGCTTAAGAGATACACGTGAAACTAAAGCCGATCCTGGGTGCCTAGGGTGCCTGTCATCCAATCCGCACTGAATTTCATTTCTAGCACATAGCCAAAAAATCGCCCCATTGACTTACATTGGAGTGCAGAAAAGGTCATTTTTTCTCGGTCCCTTTAAGAGGTAGGAGTTAAACAAGCTTAGGTCTGCGGTGCCCAGGGGGGACCCCATCCAGCCCACACTGAGTTTCATTCCTACCACCTTAGGAAAAAAAGTCATTATTTTGAGGCTTAGAAGTCATTTCTGCAATTCCCATAGAAAATCAATGGCGTCTCTATTCAATTGTGTGGAGCGCATATCAGGTGGATTTTCTCTGCCGCCTTAAGAGATACACGTGAAACTAAAGCCGATCCTGGGTGCCTAGGGTGCCTGTCATCCAATCCGCACTGAATTTCATTTCTAGCACATAGCCAAAAAATCGCCCCATTGACTTACATTGGAGTGCAGAAAAGGTCATTTTTTCTCGGTCCCTTTAAGAGGTAGGAGTTAAACAAGCTTAGAGTCTGCGGTGCCCAGGGGGGACCCCATCCAGCCCGCACTGAGTTTCATTCCTACCACCTTAGGAAAAAAAGTCATTATTTTGAGGCTTAGAAGTCATTTCTGCAATTCCCATAGAAAATCAACGGCGTCTCTATTCAATTGTGTGGAGCGCATATCAGGTGGGTTTTCTCTGCCGGCTTAAGAGATACACATGAAACTAAAGCCGATCCTGGGTGCCTAGGGTGCCTGTCATCCAATCCGCACTGAATTTCATTTCTAGCACATAGCCAAAAAATCGCCCCATTGACTTACATTGGAGTGCAGAAAAGGTCATTTTTTCTCGGTCCCTTTAAGAGGTAGGAGTTAAACAAGCTTAGGTCTGCGGTGCCCAGGGGGGACCCCATCCAGCCCGCACTGAGTTTCATTCCTACCACCTTAGGAAAAAAAGTCATTATTTTGAGGCTTAGAAGTCATTTCTGCAATTCCCATAGAAAATCAACGGCGTCTCTAATTCAATTGTGTGGAGCGCATATCAGGTGGGTTTTCTCAGCCGGCTTAAGAGATACACGTGAAACTAAAGCCGATCCTGGGTGCCTAGGGTGCCTGTCATCCAATCCGCACTGAATTTCATTTCTAGCACATAGCCAAAAAATCGCCCCATTGACTTACATTGGAGTGCAGAAAAGGTCATTTTTTCTCGGTCCCTTTAAGAGGTAGGAGTTAAACAAGCTTAGGTCTGCGGTGCCCAGGGGGGACCCCATCCAGCCCACACTGAGTTTCATTCCTACCACCTTAGGAAAAAAAGTCATTATTTTGAGGCTTAGAAGTCATTTCTGCAATTCCCATAGAAAATCAATGGCGTCTCTATTCAATTGTGTGGAGCGCATATCAGGTGGATTTTCTCTGCCGGCCTTAAGAGATACACGTGAAACTAAAGCCGATCCTGGGTGCCTAGGGTGCCTGTCATCCAATCCGCACTGAATTTCATTTCTAGCACATAGCCAAAAAATCGCCCCATTGACTTACATTGGAGTGCAGAAAAGGTCATTTTTTCTCGGTCCCTTTAAGAGGTAGGAGTTAAACAAGCTTAGGTCTGCGGTGCCCAGGGGGGACCCCATCCAGCCCGCACTGAGTTTCATTCCTACCACCTTAGGAAAAAAAGTCATTATTTTGAGGCTTAGAAGTCATTTCTGCAATTCCCATAGAAAATCATCGGCGTCTCTAATTCAATTGTGTGGAGCGCATATCAGGTGGGTTTTCTCTGCCGGCTTAAGAGATACACGTGAAACTAAAGCCGATCCTGGGTGCCTAGGGTGCCTGTCATCCAATCCGCACTGAATTTCATTTCTAGCACATAGCCAAAAAATCGCCCCATTGACTTACATTGGAGTGCAGAAAAGGTCATTTTTTCTCGGTCCCTTTAAGAGGTAGGAGTTAAACAAGCTTAGGTCTGCGGTGCCCAGGGGGGACCCCATCCAGCCCGCACTGAGTTTCATTCCTACCACCTTAGGAAAAAAAGTCATTATTTTGAGGCTTAGAAGTCATTTCTGCAATTCCCATAGAAAATCAACTGGCGTCTCTAATTCAATTGTGTGGAGCGCATATCAGGTGGGATTTTCTCTGCCGGCTTAAGAGATACACGTGAAACTAAAGCCGATCCTGGGTGCCTAGGGTGCCTGTCATCCAATCCGCACTGAATTTCATTTCTAGCACATAGCCAAAAAATCGCCCCATTGACTTACATTGGAGTGCAGAAAAGGTCATTTTTTCTCGGTCCCTTTAAGAGGTAGGAGTTAAACAAGCTTAGGTCTGCGGTGCCCAGGGGGGACCCCATCCAGCCCACACTGAGTTTCATTCCTACCACCTTAGGAAAAAAAGTCATTATTTTGAGGCTTAGAAGTCATTTCTGCAATTCCCATAGAAAATCAATGGCGTCTCTAATTCAATTGTGTGGAGCGCATATCAGGTGGATTTTCTCTGCCGGCTTAAGAGATACACGTGAAACTAAAGCCGATCCTGGGTGCCTAGGGTGCCTGTCATCCAATCCGCACTGAATTTCATTTCTAGCACATAGCCAAAAAATCGCCCCATTGACTTACATTGGAGTGCAGAAAAGGTCATTTTTTCTCGGTCCCTTTAAGAGGTAGGAGTTAAACAAGCTTAGGTCTGCGGTGCCCAGGGGGGACCCCATCCAGCCCACACTGAGTTTCATTCCTACCACCTTAGGAAAAAAAGTCATTATTTTGAGGCTTAGAAGTCATTTCTGCAATTCCCATAGAAAATCAACTGGCGTCTCTATTCAATTGTGTGGAGCGCATATCAGGTGGATTTTCTCTGCCGGCTTAAGAGATACACGTGAAACTAAAGCCGATCCTGGGTGCCTAGGGTGCCTGTCATCCAATCCGCACTGAATTTCATTTCTAGCACATAGCCAAAAAATCGCCCCATTGACTTACATTGGAGTGCAGAAAAGGTCATTTTTTCTCGGTCCCTTTAAGAGGTAGGAGTTAAACAAGCTTAGGTCTGCGGTGCCCAGGGGGGACCCCATCCAGCCCACACTGAGTTTCATTCCTACCACCTTAGGAAAAAAAGTCATTATTTTGAGGCTTAGAAGTCATTTCTGCAATTCCCATAGAAAATCAATGGCGTCTCTATTCAATTGTGTGGAGCGCATATCAGGTGGATTTTCTCTGCCGGCTTAAGAGATACACGTGAAACTAAAGCCGATCCTGGGTGCCTAGGGTGCCTGTCATCCAATCCGCACTGAATTTCATTTCTAGCACATAGCCAAAAAATCGCCCCATTGACTTACATTGGAGTGCAGAAAAGGTCATTTTTTCTCGGTCCCTTTAAGAGGTAGGAGTTAAACAAGCTTAGGTCTGCGGTGCCCAGGGGGGACCCCATCCAGCCCACACTGAGTTTCATTCCTACCACCTTAGGAAAAAAAGTCATTATTTTGAGGCTTAGAAGTCATTTCTGCAATTCCCATAGAAAATCAATGGCGTCTCTATTCAATTGTGTGGAGCGCATATCAGGTGGATTTTCTCTGCCGGCTTAAGAGATACACGTGAAACTAAAGCCGATCCTGGGTGCCTAGGGTGCCTGTCATCCAATCCGCACTGAATTTCATTTCTAGCACATAGCCAAAAAATCGCCCCATTGACTTACATTGGAGTGCAGAAAAGGTCATTTTTTCTCGGTCCCTTTAAGAGGTAGGAGTTAAACAAGCTTAGGTCTGCGGTGCCCAGGGGGGACCCCATCCAGCCCGCACTGAGTTTCATTCCTACCACCTTAGGAAAAAAAGTCATTATTTTGAGGCTTAGAAGTCATTTCTGCAATTCCCATAGAAAATCAACGGCGTCTCTAATTCAATTGTGTGGAGCGCATATCAGGTGGGTTTTCTCTGCCGGCTTAAGAGATACACGTGAAACTAAAGCCGATCCTGGGTGCCTAGGGTGCCTGTCATCCAATCCGCACTGAATTTCATTTCTAGCACATAGCCAAAAAATCGCCCCATTGACTTACATTGGAGTGCAGAAAAGGTCATTTTTTCTCGGTCCCTTTAAGAGGTAGGAGTTAAACAAGCTTAGGTCTGCGGTGCCCAGGGGGGACCCCATCCAGCCCACACTGAGTTTCATTCCTACCACCTTAGGAAAAAAAGTCATTATTTTGAGGCTTAGAAGTCATTTCTGCAATTCCCATAGAAAATCAATGGCGTCTCTATTCAATTGTGTGGAGCGCATATCAGGTGGATTTTCTCTGCCGGCTTAAGAGATACACGTGAAACTAAAGCCGATCCTGGGTGCCTAGGGTGCCTGTCATCCAATCCGCACTGAATTTCATTTCTAGCACATAGCCAAAAAATCGCCCCATTGACTTACATTGGAGTGCAGAAAAGGTCATTTTTTCTCGGTCCCTTTAAGAGGTAGGAGTTAAACAAGCTTAGGTCTGCGGTGCCCAGGGGGGACCCCATCCAGCCCACACTGAGTTTCATTCCTACCACCTTAGGAAAAAAAGTCATTATTTTGAGGCTTAGAAGTCATTTCTGCAATTCCCATAGAAAATCAATGGCGTCTCTATTCAATTGTGTGGAGCGCATATCAGGTGGATTTTCTCTGCCGGCTTAAGAGATACACGTGAAACTAAAGCCGATCCTGGGTGCCTAGGGTGCCTGTCATCCAATCCGCACTGAATTTCATTTCTAGCACATAGCCAAAAAATCGCCCCATTGACTTACATTGGAGTGCAGAAAAGGTCATTTTTTCTCGGTCCCTTTAAGAGGTAGGAGTTAAACAAGCTTAGGTCTGCGGTGCCCAGGGGGGACCCCATCCAGCCCGCACTGAGTTTCATTCCTACCACCTTAGGAAAAAAAGTCATTATTTTGAGGCTTAGAAGTCATTTCTGCAATTCCCATAGAAAATCAACGGCGTCTCTAATTCAATTGTGTGGAGCGCATATCAGGTGGGTTTTCTCTGCCGGCTTAAGAGATACACGTGAAACTAAAGCCGATCCTGGGTGCCTAGGGTGCCTGTCATCCAATCCGCACTGAATTTCATTTCTAGCACATAGCCAAAAAATCGCCCCATTGACTTACATTGGAGTGCAGAAAAGGTCATTTTTTCTCGGTCCCTTTAAGAGGTAGGAGTTAAACAAGCTTAGGTCTGCGGTGCCCAGGGGGGACCCCATCCAGCCCGCACTGAGTTTCATTCCTACCACCTTAGGAAAAAAAGTCATTATTTTGAGGCTTAGAAGTCATTTCTGCAATTCCCATAGAAAATCAACGGCGTCTCTAATTCAATTGTGTGGAGCGCATATCAGGTGGGTTTTCTCTGCCGGCTTAAGAGATACACGTGAAACTAAAGCCGATCCTGGGTGCCTAGGGTGCCTGTCATCCAATCCGCACTGAATTTCATTTCTAGCACATAGCCAAAAAATCGCCCCATTGACTTACATTGGAGTGCAGAAAAGGTCATTTTTTCTCGGTCCCTTTAAGAGGTAGGAGTTAAACAAGCTTAG
Organism: Dendropsophus ebraccatus; assembly: GCF_027789765.1. NCBI lineage: Eukaryota > Metazoa > Chordata > Amphibia > Anura > Hylidae > Dendropsophus > Dendropsophus ebraccatus. The sequence goes on along the minus strand of NW_027208446.1, from coordinate 529,718 downwards.
GTCTGCGGTGCCCAGGGGGGACCCCATCCAGCCCAGCACTGAGTTTCATTCCTACCACCTTAGGAAAAAAAGTCATTATTTTGAGGCTTAGAAGTCATTTCTGCAATTCCCATAGAAAATCAACTGGCGTCTCTATTCAATTGTGTGGAGCGCATATCAGGTGGGTTTTCTCTGCCGGCTTAAGAGATACACGTGAAACTAAAGCCGATCCTGGGTGCCTAGGGTGCCTGTCATCCAATCCGCACTGAATTTCATTTCTAGCACATAGCCAAAAAATCGCCCCATTGACTTACATTGGAGTGCAGAAAAGGTCATTTTTTCTCGGTCCCTTTAAGAGGTAGGAGTTAAACAAGCTTAGGTCTGCGGTGCCCAGGGGGGACCCCATCCAGCCCACACTGAGTTTCATTCCTACCACCTTAGGAAAAAAAGTCATTATTTTGAGGCTTAGAAGTCATTTCTGCAATTCCCATAGAAAATCAATGGCGTCTCTATTCAATTGTGTGGAGCGCATATCAGGTGGATTTTCTCTGCCGGCTTAAGAGATACACGTGAAACTAAAGCCGTTCCTGGGTCCTACGGCAGCACATATGGGTTAAGTCTAAGTCCCCTAGAACAAGGCAGAAGAGAATGCAAAGCAGTAGCCAATCAAAGTTTGGCCACACCATATATAAGGCAGGAAGGACCACCCATAGCCAGAGTTTTTTTCTTCTGCACGGGTAAGAAGAGATTGTGTGTGTGTTCCGTGCACCTTTATTATAGTGTATTTTTCTTGTTTTTCAGCAGGCCCTTTCAGTGTTGGGGGCACAACGTCCACTACAACATAGGTTTAAAGATCACAGTGTTGTGTTTTTCTATGTTTGGGTGGCGTACGAGGAGAGGTTGGGTCAGGAATTAGGCTGAGCGGTGTCGCATGTCTCCTGAAACCCTGAGAGATCACGTCGGGTATCCCACATTGAAAATCCCGTTTTCTCCCTCTGTACGTAATTACTACATTAGAAGCATCTACGGCGTGGCAACTCAGCCGCTGCAGCAGGAAAAAGAGGTAAGTGTAGCTTTTGTGCGGCATGGTGTATTTGCTCCTATTGGAATATAGCAGCGGTACGGCTGGTGAGTGTTACGCTGCAATCCCCTCCCAGGGGGCGTGGGGTTGCGGCGGGCGCGCGCTGTCAGTGCGGGCTCGATTCAAAATTCAAACTTGGCGCCTGCATGAGAAAGCGCGCGCTCCACTGCGGTGTCAATCTGTTCCTCCCCTCCTACGGGCCTGAGGCTTTGGATAGCGGAGGCGGAGAGGAGGTGTGTCGGGGGCGTTTCTGCAGGGAGAAAAACCCTCCTAGTGCAAGGGATTCTCGGCACGGCACTTCTACCAGGGCAGCCGCTGACCAGTGACGCTTATGTGAGTACTGTTTTTATATTCTATTACATATCATATATGAACTGGGGGCTAGTGTATCTTTTTTTGGCTACTTTTTAGATCCACCATGGATCCTACGGCAAAAAAGAACACTGGAAAATCTAAGCATAGATTGTGTAATTCTTGCCAGCAGCCTCTTCCGGAGCAGCAGGAATCTGATACTTGCACCTTGTGTACCTCTGCTATGCCGGCTACAGAAAAATCTTTAGCAGAATCTATTCGGGATATAATTAGAGATGAACTGTCTAATATGTTGGGCGATGGAGGTTCTGCGGCTAAGCGTAGGAGAATTTCGAAAGCCAATAATTCTCCTGCTCATTCCTCTATGGAGGATAATGCCTCTTCGGACTCTGATGATGACAGGGCAAAAGACTTTTTTCTGTTTCACAAGGACGAGGTTTCTAGACTCGTAAAAGCAGTCAAAGGAACCATCGAATCAGAGAAATCAGTGAAAGATAAGGCTCCTAGGGAGGCATTATACTATTTTCCTGCTAATGAGGATAAATCTTTTCCTTCCCATCCTTTACTAATGTCATGGATGCAGAAAGATTGGGGCAAACCGGATAAGCGCCTGGATGTCAGCTCTAGATTTAAATCCGTATACCGGTTACAGGAGGCTCATACCTCCTCATGGGACGCCCCTCCAAAACTGGACCTAGCGGTTGCAAAACTGTCTAGAAAATCGATTTTTCCACAGGAAGAAGCTTCATTACTGAAGGATCCTCTGGACAGGAAAGCAGATGCGCTCGCAAAGAAAACCTACTCAGCTGCTGCAGCTCTGTCCAAGGTCGCCTTAGCCACGGCTCCCGTGGCTCGCGCATTGAGGGTATGGTTGAGTGACATTACCAAAGATCTTTCCTCACAGGTGCCGCGAGAGGAAATATTGGAGAAACTACCTACTATGAAGGCGGCCGCTGAATTTTTATGTGACGCGCCAGTGGATTCTCTGGCTTTGGCTTCAAAAGTCTTAGCAGCCTCCAATTCCACCAGGAGATGTCTCTGGTTGAAACAGTGGCCGGGGGATATGTCATCGAAGCAGCACTTCTGCTCTCTACCCTTTCAACCTGAATCTCTTTTTGGCTCTCAGCTCAAGGATATCCTAAAAGATTTGCATGAGGAAAAGGGAACTACGTTCCCCATGCCCAAGAAGACAACCTTCAAGCCGAGGCAAAACAAATCTCCGCCTAAGGGGCGTAGAGATTTCAGAACCAACAGGTTTAAAAATTTCAGGTCGAGACAGTCAGGAGCAGCATCATCTAGCACCAAAAAAGCCCCCGCTAAGAAGGACCCCCAATTATGACGCCAATTTACAAAGCTCAGGCGTAGGCGGGAGGCTCGGGCTATTTTTACCTGCCTGGACAAGCTCCACCACAGACAGGTGGGTACTGGACCTTATAGAAAAGGGCTATTTTTTGGAGCTGACATCGATCCCTCCGGATCATTTTTTCCTCAACAAAGCCTCAGACCCTCACTTACTACCCTTGGTCAGAGAATTCATCGACAAGGATGCATTAGAACCGGTTCCTGCCTCACAGAGGGGAATAGGCTTCTACTCGAAAGTATTCACGGTACCCAAGCCCGAGGGAAAATTCAGGTTGGTGGTGGATCTCTCTCACCTGAACAAATTTATGAAAAAAATTCAGTTCAAAATGGACAATATCAGATCGGTGATACCTCTTCTGGACAGAGGAGACTTTCTAGCATCTCTGGACCTTACCGATGCGTATCTGCATGTACCTATAGCACCGGCTCATCGGAGATATCTGAGGGTGGCTCTGTTATGGGGGAAAAGGATTCATCATCTGCAATTTCGCTGTCTCCCGTTTGGTCTGTCTTCAGCCCCCAGAGTCTTCACGAAGATTTGCGTGGTCCTCTCAGCGATCTTGAGGATCAGGGGGATACGTATTGTGCCCTACCTGGACGATTGGCTGCTCATCTCCAACTCAGCGGTCCAGTTATCCCGCCAGGTTTTGGAAGCAATACATCTTCTGGAACAACACGGCTTCCTGATAAACTACAAGAAGTCACAGCTGATTCCATCACAATGTCTAACCTTCTTGGGGTTCAGGATAGACACTCGTCAGATGATGCTGTTTCTTTCAGAAGACCGAATTCAGAGATTAAAGAAACAAATCTCTCTCCTACTAAGGAATACGACATGTACCATAAGAACAGCTATGAGGGTTCTGGGCACGATGTCATCCACATTGGATGCAGTCCCTTGGGCAAAAGCCCACATTCGACAGCTACAGAAAGAAGTACTGACGGTATGGAACAGGGACCATCGCGGCCTAGACAACATCATGACGATATCAAGGGCAACTCAGCAAGATCTCCGTTGGTGGCTCAGACCACTCCATGTGTCTCGAGGTATGTCATTGACTCCCCAGGAGAAGATTGTGTTGACCACCGATGCCTCTCAGTTCGGATGGGGGGCACATGTAGGAAACACATGGGTCCAGAGGAAATGGTCAGCCAGGGAAAGATCCATGTCTTCAAACAGACGAGAGCTGAGGGCAATCAAATTAGCTCTCTTTCATTTCCAGCCTCAATTAAAGAATCAGAATGTATTGATACAATCGGACAACCTGGCGGCAGTGTTCTACCTCATCAAACAAGGAGGCACGAGATGCCCATCGCTCATGGAGGAGAGTCAGGCGATTTTCCGATGGGCGGAACGAAACGTAGCCCATATTTCAGCAATCCATCTCAAGGGCACTCTGAATCAGACGGCGGACTTCCTCAGCAGGCATACATTGCATCCAGGCGAGTGGGCACTCTCAACAGAAGTCTTTCATCAAGTGATCCGGAAATTTGGAGTCCCGGACCTAGACGCCTTTGCATCTCGGCAAAACGCCAAACTCCCCAGATACTGTGCAAGAGATCCATCTCAACACCCAACCTTTGTAGATGGCCTATCGACTCCGTGGAAAGGGAATTTCGTTTATGCCTTCCCTCCTCTGGCCCTGATTCCGAAAGTTCTGTCCAAGGTGAAGGCGGAACGGGCGAAATGCATACTTATCCTCCCGTATTGGCCGCGCAGACCGTGGTTTTCACTGGCGAAGATTCTGGCGGAGGACAGGATATGGGTCCTTCCACAAGTCCCAGATCTGCTATCCCAGAAGGGTTTTCTTCACCCAAACCTAGACCGTCTCAAACTGACAGCCTGGCGGATGAATTAGTTGCCTTGGATTGTGAAGGTTTTCCGGAAGATGTCCAGAATACCTTAGTAAATGCTCGTAGGAAAAGTACGAGGTTGAAATACGCTGGGGTCTGGAAGACATTCAAAGCATCATACCCAGATGGCTCTAGGGCAAATGTGTTAAGTTTTCTCCAAAAAGGACTGAATCAAGGATTAAAGTTTAATACTATCCGAGTGCAGTTTGCGGCTATAAATTCCTTCATGGCCGGTAAATATTCAGGCGATCCATTAATTGCCAGGTTTCTCAAGGGAGCGAGAAATTTGAGACCACCAATAAGTACACCTGCTCCAGCGTGGGATCTACATTTGGTGTTGGAAACTCTCAAACAGGCACCTTTTGAGCCCATAACTGCTATAGAGTTGCATCACCTCTCATGGAAAACGGCTTTCTTAGTGGCCATAGCATCGGCACGAAGAATTAGTGAGTTACAGGCTCTCTCATTTAAGGAACCCTATTTGAGAGACCTGGGAGATTCTTTATTCTTACGGACAATACCAAGTTTTCTGCCAAAAACAACCACTCAGTCGGCATTGAATCAAGAGATTGTGCTTCCCAGCCTTCCTTCAACAGAACTTGGAGATAATCCACTAGACGTAAGAAGATCTGTCTTGCATTATCTGGAAAGAGTGAGCTCCTTTAGGTCCGAGGAGAATCTATTTATTCATTATGAAGGGAAGATGAAGGGATTCAAAACATCCAAGAGAATCATCTCTAGCTGGATCCGGAAGCTCATCACATTGGCTTATTCACTGCAAAATCAACAAGCTCCAGCAGGTATCAAAGCCAAATCAACCAGAGCAGTTTCCTCATCATGGGCGGAAGCTGCGAATGTGCCACTACAGGAAATTTGTAGAGCGGCGACGTGGTCAAATACTTCAACATTTACAAAGTACTACAGGTTGGATGTCACTGGGGAAGCAGCCCTGGGCAGGAAGGTCCTTGAGTATTGAGTAATTGGATTTATACCCACCCTATGATTTGACTGCTCTGTAAATCCCATATGTGCTGCCGTAGGACCCAGGAACGGGGGAATTTCGAATACTTACCTACCGGGAAATTCCTGTTCCTGGCGTCCGAAGGCAGCACAGATCACCCTCCCTATTAAAATTTATTTTGCTGCATACGAACTCTGGCTATGGGTGGTCCTTCCTGCCTTATATATGGTGTGGCCAAACTTTGATTGGCTACTGCTTTGCATTCTCTTCTGCCTTGTTCTAGGGGACTTAGACTTAACCCATATGTGCTGCCTTCGGACGCCAGGAACAGGAATTTCCCGGTAGGTAAGTATTCGAAATTCCCCCGATCCTGGGTGCCTAGGGTGCCTGTCATCCAATCCGCACTGAATTTCATTTCTAGCACATAGCCAAAAAATCGCCCCATTGACTTACATTGGAGTGCAGAAAAGGTCATTTTTTCTCGGTCCCTTTAAGAGGTAGGAGTTAAACAAGCTTAGGTCTGCGGTGCCCAGGGGGGACCCCATCCAGCCCACACTGAGTTTCATTCCTACCACCTTAGGAAAAAAAGTCATTATTTTGAGGCTTAGAAGTCATTTCTGCAATTCCCATAGAAAATCAACGGCGTCTCTATTCAATTGTGTGGAGCGCATATCAGGTGGATTTTCTCTGCCGCCTTAAGAGATACACGTGAAACTAAAGCCGATCCTGGGTGCCTAGGGTGCCTGTCATCCAATCCGCACTGAATTTCATTTCTAGCACATAGCCAAAAAATCGCCCCATTGACTTACATTGGAGTGCAGAAAAGGTCATTTTTTCTCGGTCCCTTTAAGAGGTAGGAGTTAAACAAGCTTAGGTCTGCGGTGCCCAGGGGGGACCCCATCCAGCCCACACTGAGTTTCATTCCTACCACCTTAGGAAAAAAAGTCATTATTTTGAGGCTTAGAAGTCATTTCTGCAATTCCCATAGAAAATCAATGGCGTCTCTATTCAATTGTGTGGAGCGCATATCAGGTGGATTTTCTCTGCCGGCTTAAGAGATACACGTGAAACTAAAGCCGATCCTGGGTGCCTAGGGTGCCTGTCATCCAATCCGCACTGAATTTCATTTCTAGCACATAGCCAAAAAATCGCCCCATTGACTTACATTGGAGTGCAGAAAAGGTCATTTTTTCTCGGTCCCTTTAAGAGGTAGGAGTTAAACAAGCTTAGGTCTGCGGTGCCCAGGGGGGACCCCATCCAGCCCACACTGAGTTTCATTCCTACCACCTTAGGAAAAAAAGTCATTATTTTGAGGCTTAGAAGTCATTTCTGCAATTCCCATAGAAAATCAACGGCGTCTCTATTCAATTGTGTGGAGCGCATTTCAGGTGGATTTTCTCTGCCGGCTTAAGAGATACACGTGAAACTAAAGCCGATCCTGGGTGCCTAGGGTGCCTGTCATCCAATCCGCACTGAATTTCATTTCTAGCACATAGCCAAAAAATCGCCCCATTGACTTACATTGGAGTGCAGAAAAGGTCATTTTTTCTCGGTCCCTTTAAGAGGTAGGAGTTAAACAAGCTTAGGTCTGCGGTGCCCAGGGGGGACCCCATCCAGCCCACACTGAGTTTCATTCCTACCACCTTAGGAAAAAAAGTCATTATTTTGAGGCTTAGAAGTCATTTCTGCAATTCCCATAGAAAATCAATGGCGTCTCTATTCAATTGTGTGGAGCGCATATCAGGTGGATTTTCTCTGCCGGCTTAAGAGATACACGTGAAACTAAAGCCGATCCTGGGTGCCTAGGGTGCCTGTCATCCAATCCGCACTGAATTTCATTTCTAGCACATAGCCAAAAAATCGCCCCATTGACTTACATTGGAGTGCAGAAAAGGTCATTTTTTCTCGGTCCCTTTAAGAGGTAGGAGTTAAACAAGCTTAGGTCTGCGGTGCCCAGGGGGGACCCCATCCAGCCCGCACTGAGTTTCATTCCTACCACCTTAGGAAAAAAAGTCATTATTTTGAGGCTTAGAAGTCATTTCTGCAATTCCCATAGAAAATCAACTGGCGTCTCTAATTCAATTGTGTGGAGCGCATATCAGGTGGATTTTCTCTGCCGGCTTAAGAGATACACGTGAAACTAAAGCCGATCCTGGGTGCCTAGGGTGCCTGTCATCCAATCCGCACTGAATTTCATTTCTAGCACATAGCCAAAAAATCGCCCCATTGACTTACATTGGAGTGCAGAAAAGGTCATTTTTTCTCGGTCCCTTTAAGAGGTAGGAGTTAAACAAGCTTAGGTCTGCGGTGCCCAGGGGGGACCCCATCCAGCCCACACTGAGTTTCATTCCTACCACCTTAGGAAAAAAAGTCATTATTTTGAGGCTTAGAAGTCATTTCTGCAATTCCCATAGAAAATCAATGGCGTCTCTATTCAATTGTGTGGAGCGCATATCAGGTGGATTTTCTCTGCCGGCTTAAGAGATACACGTGAAACTAAAGCCGATCCTGGGTGCCTAGGGTGCCTGTCATCCAATCCGCACTGAATTTCATTTCTAGCACATAGCCAAAAAATCGCCCCATAGACTTACATTGGAGTGCAGAAAAGGTCATTTTTTCTCGGTCCCTTTAAGAGGTAGGAGTTAAACAAGCTTAGAGTCTGCGGTGCCCAGGGGGGACCCCATCCAGCCCGCACTGAGTTTCATTCCTACCACCTTAGGAAAAAAAGTCATTATTTTGAGGCTTAGAAGTCATTTCTGCAATTCCCATAGAAAATCAACGGCGTCTCTATTCAATTGTGTGGAGCGCATATCAGGTGGGTTTTCTCTGCCGGCTTAAGAGATACACGTGAAACTAAAGCCGATCCTGGGTGCCTAGGGTGCCTGTCATCCAATCCGCACTGAATTTCATTTCTAGCACATAGCCAAAAAATCGCCCCATTGACTTACATTGGAGTGCAGAAAAGGTCATTTTTTCTCGGTCCCTTTAAGAGGTAGGAGTTAAACAAGCTTAGGTCTGCGGTGCCCAGGGGGGACCCCATCCAGCCCGCACTGAGTTTCATTCCTACCACCTTAGGAAAAAAAGTCATTATTTTGAGGCTTAGAAGTCATTTCTGCAATTCCCATAGAAAATCAACGGCGTCTCTAATTCAAGTGTGTGGAGCGCATATCAGGTGGGTTTTCTCTGCCGGCTTAAGAGATACACGTGAAACTAAAGCCGATCCTGGGTGCCTAGGGTGCCTGTCATCCAATCCGCACTGAATTTCATTTCTAGCACATAGCCAAAAAATCGCCCCATTGACTTACATTGGAGTGCAGAAAAGGTCATTTTTTCTCGGTCCCTTTAAGAGGTAGGAGTTAAACAAGCTTAGGTCTGCGGTGCCCAGGGGGGACCCCATCCAGCCCACACTGAGTTTCATTCCTACCACCTTAGGAAAAAAAGTCATTATTTTGAGGCTTAGAAGTCATTTCTGCAATTCCCATAGAAAATCAATGGCGTCTCTATTCAATTGTGTGGAGCGCATATCAGGTGGATTTTCTCTGCCGGCTTAAGAGATACACGTGAAACTAAAGCCGATCCTGGGTGCCTAGGGTGCCTGTCATCCAATCCGCACTGAATTTCATTTCTAGCACATAGCCAAAAAATCGCCCCATTGACTTACATTGGAGTGCAGAAAAGGTCATTTTTTCTCGGTCCCTTTAAGAGGTAGGAGTTAAACAAGCTTAGGTCTGCGGTGCCCAGGGGGGACCCCATCCAGCCCGCACTGAGTTTCATTCCTACCACCTTAGGAAAAAAAGTCATTATTTTGAGGCTTAGAAGTCATTTCTGCAATTCCCATAGAAAATCAACGGCGTCTCTATTCAATTGTGTGGAGCGCATATCAGGTGGGTTTTCTCTGCCGGCTTAAGAGATACACGTGAAACTAAAGCCGATCCTGGGTGCCTAGGGTGCCTGTCATCCAATCCGCACTGAATTTCATTTCTAGCACATAGCCAAAAAATCGCCCCATTGACTTACATTGGAGTGCAGAAAAGGTCATTTTTTCTCGGTCCCTTTAAGAGGTAGGAGTTAAACAAGCTTAGGTCTGCGGTGCCCAGGGGGGACCCCATCCAGCCCGCACTGAGTTTCATTCCTACCACCTTAGGAAAAAAAGTCATTATTTTGAGGCTTAGAAGTCATTTCTGCAATTCCCATAGAAAATCAACGGCGTCTCTAATTCAATTGTGTGGAGCGCATATCAGGTGGGTTTTCTCTGCCGGCTTAAGAGATACACGTGAAACTAAAGCCGATCCTGGGTGCCTAGGGTGCCTGTCATCCAATCCGCACTGAATTTCATTTCTAGCACATAGCCAAAAAATCGCCCCATTGACTTACATTGGAGTGCAGAAAAGGTCATTTTTTCTCGGTCCCTTTAAGAGGTAGGAGTTAAACAAGCTTAGGTCTGCGGTGCCCAGGGGGGACCCCATCCAGCCCACACTGAGTTTCATTCCTACCACCTTAGGAAAAAAAGTCATTATTTTGAGGCTTAGAAGTCATTTCTGCAATTCCCATAGAAAATCAACGGCGTCTCTATTCAATTGTGTGGAGCGCATATCAGGTGGATTTTCTCTGCCGGCTTAAGAGATACACGTGAAACTAAAGCCGATCCTGGGTGCCTAGGGTGCCTGTCATCCAATCCGCACTGAATTTCATTTCTAGCACATAGCCAAAAAATCGCCCCATTGACTTACATTGGAGTGCAGAAAAGGTCATTTTTTCTCGGTCCCTTTAAGAGGTAGGAGTTAAACAAGCTTAGGTCTGCGGTGCCCAGGGGGGACCCCATCCAGCCCGCACTGAGTTTCATTCCTACCACCTTAGGAAAAAAAGTCATTATTTTGAGGCTTAGAAGTCATTTCTGCAATTCCCATAGAAAATCAACGGCGTCTCTATTCAATTGTGTGGAGCGCATATCAGGTGGGTTTTCTCTGCCGGCTTAAGAGATACACGTGAAACTAAAGCCGATCCTGGGTGCCTAGGGTGCCTGTCATCCAATCCGCACTGAATTTCATTTCTAGCACATAGCCAAAAAATCGCCCCATTGACTTACATTGGAGTGCAGAAAAGGTCATTTTTTCTCGGTCCCTTTAAGAGGTAGGAGTTAAACAAGCTTAGGTCTGCGGTGCCCAGGGGGGACCCCATCCAGCCCGCACTGAGTTTCATTCCTACCACCTTAGGAAAAAAAGTCATTATTTTGAGGCTTAGAAGTCATTTCTGCAATTCCCATAGAAAATCAACGGCGTCTCTAATTCAATTGTGTGGAGCGCATATCAGGTGGGTTTTCTCTGCCGGCTTAAGAGATACACGTGAAACTAAAGCCGATCCTGGGTGCCTAGGGTGCCTGTCATCCAATCCGCACTGAATTTCATTTCTAGCACATAGCCAAAAAATCGCCCCATTGACTTACATTGGAGTGCAGAAAAGGTCATTTTTTCTCGGTCCCTTTAAGAGGTAGGAGTTAAACAAGCTTAGGTCTGCGGTGCCCAGGGGGGACCCCATCCAGCCCGCACTGAGTTTCATTCCTACCACCTTAGGAAAAAAAGTCATTATTTTGAGGCTTAGAAGTCATTTCTGCAATTCCCATAGAAAATCAACTGGCGTCTCTATTCAATTGTGTGGAGCGCATATCAGGTGGATTTTCTCTGCCGGCTTAAGAGATACACGTGAAACTAAAGCCGATCCTGGGTGCCTAGGGTGCCTGTCATCCAATCCGCACTGAATTTCATTTCTAGCACATAGCCAAAAAATCGCCCCATTGACTTACATTGGAGTGCAGAAAAGGTCATTTTTTCTCGGTCCCTTTAAGAGGTAGGAGTTAAACAAGCTTAGGTCTGCGGTGCCCAGGGGGGACCCCATCCAGCCCGCACTGAGTTTCATTCCTACCACCTTAGGAAAAAAAGTCATTATTTTGAGGCTTAGAAGTCATTTCTGCAATTCCCATAGAAAATCAACGGCGTCTCTATTCAATTGTGTGGAGCGCATATCAGGTGGGTTTTCTCTGCCGGCTTAAGAGATACACGTGAAACTAAAGCCGATCCTGGGTGCCTAGGGTGCCTGTCATCCAATCCGCACTGAATTTCATTTCTAGCACATAGCCAAAAAATCGCCCCATTGACTTACATTGGAGTGCAGAAAAGGTCATTTTTTCTCGGTCCCTTTAAGAGGTAGGAGTTAAACAAGCTTAGGTCTGCGGTGCCCAGGGGGGACCCCATCCAGCCCGCACTGAGTTTCATTCCTACCACCTTAGGAAAAAAAGTCATTATTTTGAGGCTTAGAAGTCATTTCTGCAATTCCCATAGAAAATCAACGGCGTCTCTAATTCAATTGTGTGGAGCGCATATCAGGTGGGTTTTCTCTGCCGGCTTAAGAGATACACGTGAAACTAAAGCCGATCCTGGGTGCCTAGGGTGCCTGTCATCCAATCCGCACTGAATTTCATTTCTAGAACATAGCCAAAAAATCGCCCCATTGACTTACATTGGAGTGCAGAAAAGGTCATTTTTTCTCGGTCCCTTTAAGAGGTAGGAGTTAAACAAGCTTAGGTCTGCGGTGCCCAGGGGGGACCCCATCCAGCCCGCACTGAGTTTCATTCCTACCACCTTAGGAAAAAAAGTCATTATTTTGAGGCTTAGAAGTCATTTCTGCAATTCCCATAGAAAATCAACGGCGTCTCTAATTCAATTGTGTGGAGCGCATATCAGGTGGATTTTCTCTGCCGGCTTAAGAGATACACGTGAAACTAAAGCCGATCCTGGGTGCCTAGGGTGCCTGTCATCCAATCCGCACTGAATTTCATTTCTAGCACATAGCCAAAAAATCGCCCCATTGACTTACATTGGAGTGCAGAAAAGGTCATTTTTTCTCGGTCCCTTTAAGAGGTAGGAGTTAAACAAGCTTAGGTCTGCGGTGCCCAGGGGGGACCCCATCCAGCCCGCACTGAGTTTCATTCCTACCACCTTAGGAAAAAAAGTCATTATTTTGAGGCTTAGAAGTCATTTCTGCAATTCCCATAGAAAATCAACGGCGTCTCTAATTCAATTGTGTGGAGCGCATATCAGGTGGGTTTTCTCTGCCGGCTTAAGAGATACACGTGAAACTAAAGCCGATCCTGGGTGCCTAGGGTGCCTGTCATCCAATCCGCACTGAATTTCAATTCTAGCACATAGCCAAAAAATCGCCCCATTGACTTACATTGGAGTGCAGAAAAGGTCATTTTTTCTCGGTCCCTTTAAGAGGTAGGAGTTAAACAAGCTTAGGTCTGCGGTGCCCAGGGGGGACCCCATCCAGCCCACACTGAGTTTCATTCCTACCACCTTAGGAAAAAAAGTCATTATTTTGAGGCTTAGAAGTCATTTCTGCAATTCCCATAGAAAATCAACTGGCGTCTCTATTCAATTGTGTGGAGCGCATATCAGGTGGATTTTCTCTGCCGGCTTAAGAGATACACGTGAAACTAAAGCCGATCCTGGGTGCCTAGGGTGCCTGTCATCCAATCCGCACTGAATTTCATTTCTAGCACATAGCCAAAAAATCGCCCCATTGACTTACATTGGAGTGCAGAAAAGGTCATTTTTTCTCGGTCCCTTTAAGAGGTAGGAGTTAAACAAGCTTAGGTCTGCGGTGCCCAGGGGGGACCCCATCCAGCCCGCACTGAGTTTCATTCCTACCACCTTAGGAAAAAAAGTCATTATTTTGAGGCTTAGAAGTACATTTCTGCAATTCCCATAGAAAATCAATGGCGTCTCTATTCAATTGTGTGGAGCGCATATCAGGTGGATTTTCTCTGCCGGCTTAAGAGATACACGTGAAACTAAAGCCGATCCTGGGTGCCTAGGGTGCCTGTCATCCAATCCGCACTGAATTTCATTTCTAGCACATAGCCAAAAAATCGCCCCATTGACTTACATTGGAGTGCAGAAAAGGTCATTTTTTCTCGGTCCCTTTAAGAGGTAGGAGTTAAACAAGCTTAGGTCTGCGGTGCCCAGGGGGGACCCCATCCAGCCCGCACTGAGTTTCATTCCTACCACCTTAGGAAAAAAAGTCATTATTTTGAGGCTTAGAAGTACATTTCTGCAATTCCCATAGAAAATCAATGGCGTCTCTATTCAATTGTGTGGAGCGCATATCAGGTGGATTTTCTCTGCCGGCTTAAGAGATACACGTAAAACTAAAGCCGATCCTGGGTGCCTAGGGTGCCTGTCATCCAATCCGCACTGAATTTCATTTCTAGCACATAGCCAAAAAATCGCCCCATTGACTTACATTGGAGTGCAGAAAAGGTCATTTTTTCTCGGTCCCTTTAAGAGGTAGGAGTTAAACAAGCTTAGGTCTGCGGTGCCCAAGGGGGACCCCATCCAGCCCGCACTGAGTTTCATTCCTACCACCTTAGGAAAAAAAGTCATTATTTTGAGGCTTAGAAGTCATTTCTGCAATTCCCATAGAAAATCAACGGCGGGCGGGGGCGTGACTTGACGCGCTGATGGCACACAGCGCTTGAACGGAGCTCAGTCGCAGGCCTCAGCATCGGGAGGAAAATTAAGCGGACATGGCTGAGAAATCCAAGGCAGACAAGAAGAATAAGACGAGGGAGACCCCGGGGATCAAAATGGGCCAAGCAGTTAAAGGTCCGGAGAAGCAGAAGAGTGATACGGCGGTGAGAAGCAACCGCAGCATCACTCGAGAAGATACCGCGGCCATCTTGGTTGAGGACACCCAGAAAGAGGATCCCGGGCGGCGAGTGATTGAAGACCCGACATCCAACAGCGAGGTCCCCTCTGTGAACACGGCAATCCAGGCGGCCAGAGACCCGGAGAAGCAGAGGAGAGATCCGAGCGCCGCCGGCTCCTGCAGCGCCGGAGGAGATGTGCACGCGGCCGGCCTGGATGCAGTGGGACAAAGAAGAGAAGTGGAGCGGATCACAGCGGCGGCCCCGACAGCGGCACTTGAGGCTTCAACTGTGAGTACTGACCTAGTGATGTGTAGGCAGACTCCAGATGTGACAGATGAAGCCCAGGAAAGTACCGCGATGTGTTTTAAAGGGGCCGCTCAGAGTAGGGGGATGGCGGCCATCTTGGATGAGGCAGCCTACAAAACTGCACAATTTAATAAGAAGGAGTTGGGGGCAATCCCAAAAAGAGACAAGGTCTCCATTAAATGGGTCCCCCAGAAGCAGAATCAGCCCCCTAATGCCCCAACTAGCTTGCATACCGTCGTGCAAATTAAGTCGGCCCAAATGAAATATGACAAGTCGGCCATGTTGGAGGAGGCATATAATAGGGAGCAGATGGCAGTCAAAGAGGCTAATGCTGACTCATCTGATCTCCCAGCCTCACGGCCAGGGAAAAGTCATGATAATTTATATTATGACATGGATACCTCGCAATTTCCTGAAAGCAATAAATTGTCAGAGCAAACAGCTCCGTTATCACAAAGACCTATTCAACAGAAAAGAGGGTCAAAGGAGTCAGATACATCTGATGAATACTCAACCCCAATTGATTCTGATGAGGACGCCCTCCCCCCAACTAAGAGGAAACTCCTGAAAACACCTAATAAGCGGGAGTTAAATAAATCCTTTTATGCTCGAGATATGTCTTCTTCGGAAGAATCGTCAGCTTCGTCAGCTGACTCAGTAATCCACAACCCCTCGTCAATTACTTCTATGCAAGCGACAAATCCCGAAAACGCAATGAGAATATTAAAGGGGCACCCTGAATTACAGGCGTTATTGTCATTGATTCCCTCCAAACTAGATTTGGTTAATCTGGGAAAAGAACTGAAGGCATCTTGGCAAAAAGACCTAGCAGTAGTCCAGGAAAAAGTTATAAAAATAGAAAAGAAGTCCGCGGGTCTTGAAAAAATTCAAATGTTACATGATGATAAATTAAGAGAACTGACGTATATCACGGAATCTCTAAAAATTTCTCAAAAGATGGTGACCCTCAGACTGGACGACGTGGAAAATAGGAGTCGTCGGAATAATATAAGGATCAGAGGGTTACCAGAAGAGATTAAAACAGCAGACTTGCATGGAGCAGTATCCTCTTTGTTTAACAAGATTCTTGGAAGATCGCAGGACACCCACTTGGAACTGGATAGGGTGCATAGAGCACTAAAGCCCAAGGGGAAAGATGATAGAAGACCCAGAGACACCATATGTAGGGTGCATTACTACGCTCAGAAGGATGATATCATGAGAAAGGCGAGAGAAATCCAAAACATCGACTTCAATGGGTCAAAGGTTCAACTCTTCGCGGATTTATCACTGCTTACCCTGCGGCAAAGAGCAACTCTCAGACCTCTAACGCAAAAATTGCAAGAAAACAACATCCCGTATAAATGGGGATTTCCCTTCTCTCTGTCGGTAAGATTCAGAGGCAATACTCTTACCTTGAGAGAACCTAAAGACCTACCAGAGTTCCTGCAAGCCTTAAACCTCCAAAATCTATACCTGCATGAGTGGTGCGATCTACACGAGACCATGATATTACCTCCACCCACCTATATCTCGACTCCAGGATCTGCCGACAAAGATGACATCAGGAGACCGGACCAGCCACCCCGACCACAGAGAGAGAGAGATAGGAAGACGCCCAGGAGCCAACAACCAGGACCGCGCTGAAGACCGTGATGAGATCCCGTCTCTTCAATAAGTTGTTTCCCGTTTGTTTTTCTCTTTATGCTTGTCTTTCTCCTTAAGTTGCAGAATTGTTGATAGATTTTTAGTTAGCCCTTCATTGACCTTTTCTAAATGCCTAATGCTTTACAAAGAGTCAAGGAAGGAGTCTAACAGCTACGATCGCTTGGTTTTAGGTCCCGGCTGGTTCTACTAGTTGAACCTGCTTTTAGCATTTATTTACCTTATAAAAAGGTCCTTTACCTCTTAGCCCAAAATGGTTTATAATTATTTGATGTCATATAGGCATAGACGGACAATCTTGTTCTCACAGAGGCCCAGCAGCGAGTCAACTCACCCACCCAATAGTGCGTCTTGCTTACCAAGACTTCGTGACAATTGTCACAATTAGACCCCAGCGTCTTATACACGCTTTTTTTTGTTAGTTCAGGTTTTTGTTGAACTTTCTTGTTCTTTCTTTTGAAGACTTTATTGGTTTGTTGTGCTAAAATTTAATTTCTCTTTTTTTTTTCCTCTTTCTTCTCTTTCCCATCTTTCGTCTCCTCTTCCCTTCCGAGTCCCCACCCTCTCCTCTGCGGCTGATCCATCACAGAAGTTGGCGCTACGGGACACCTCTGTTCTCAACCCTCGCTCCTTCATCCAGACACATCTACTCAAGACATCTTCATAGACAAAGAGGAACCACTAACACACTTCCAACTGTAAGTTTTAACCGCACACACCATGACAGACGTAATTTTCTGCTCACTGAACGTTAACGGGTTTAACGTGGCAGAAAAGCGTTCAAACATATTACACTCACTACATAAAAAAAAAGCAAAAATCATATTACTACAGGAAACACACTTCAAACAAGATAAAATTCCAAACTTAACAAATAACAGATATTACAATTCCTGGTTTCACTCTACATCACCGGAGAAAAGTACAAAAGGGGTCTCTATAGGAATACATAAGACAATACCAATCAATATAATTGACAACAAAATTGACCCAGAAGGTAGATATATTTTTCTAAATTGTACAATCGCAGAACGGATAGTCACAATAGCCAACATTTACGCCCCCAATAGCAACCAAATAACTTTTATTACAAGAACTCTAAAAGATCTCCACCAGTTTTCAAAAGGGGACATCATACTGGGAGGTGACCTGAATACGCCCTTAAATCCCATACTAGATACATCCTCAGGGAAATCATACATCCCTTACAAAAAAATCAGAGCTCTTCACAAAACTTTGAGGGACCTCAAACTTTTTGACACTTGGAGGACGATGAATCCTACCACTAAAGACTACACCCACTACTCTGCTCCCAAAAATTCATACAGCAGAATCGATTTTATTTTCGCCTCACACTCAGCTTTGAGCTCCCTCAAAGAATCCCATATAGGTAACATAATCCTCTCTGATCACGCCCCAATACTCTCATCCTTTACTTTCCTTCCAAGAATGAGACTATCATACACATGGAAATTAAATGAATCATTATTAGAAGATGTAGTATGCAGCTCCGCCCTAAAAGAAACCCTTGATATTTTCAAAGAAGCCCACGAAAGTGACCCTACAACCGCACCAGTAAAATGGGAAGCGTTAAAAGCGATGATTAGAGGCACTTACATCTCACAAGGAGCTAGAATAAAAAGAGAGAACACCAAAACACTTAACAATCTCCTCACGAAAATTCAAAACTTGGAAATGACACACAAAACATCGACACTGGCAGGTACCTTGCTGGAGCTTAATGAAGCTAGGAGTAAAGTAAAAGATATCTTGCACGAAAAATATAAAAAAGTAGTGCAAATTTGCGGCAAAAACTTTTACTCCTGGTACAATAGACCTAGTAAATACCTTGCCAAGGCCCTTATAAATAAGAGAATATCCAACACCATCCCATCCATAAGAACCTCTCAAGGGAAAATCTCTCATGAGACAGAAGTGATAGCGGAGACATTTAGATCCTACTACGACACCCTATATCAACTACCACCCCCAGACCGAGCAAACCCCCCCCCACCAAACCGTAGCTCTCTTACCGAATACATTAATAGAACAAAATTACCCGTCATTATCCCGGAAATTAAAGCTAAATTAGAGGAAAATTTTACGATTGAAGAAATTAAAGAAGCCATAAAAATTCTCCCCCCAGGAAAAAGCCCAGGCCCAGATGGATTCACGGGAAAATTCTATAAACAATTTGCAGATCTCCTCGCCCCTCACCTCATGAAATCTTTTAATTCCATATCCAACTCACTAAAATTCCCTCCCTCTTTCCTTGAAGCCTTCATTACGGTGATCTTAAAAGAAGGTAAAGATCAAAACCTGTGCGGCAATTACAGACCCATCTCTCTGTTAAATACAGACACTAAAATATTCGCAAAAATTATCGCAAACAGATTGGTCACACTCCTCGAATCTCTAGTCGACCCGGACCAAGTCGGCTTCATTCCAAAAAGGGAAGCTAAGGACAACACCCTGAGGGCGTTTGCCTTGGCTAATCATATTCACAACTCAAAAAATCGCGCCATGTTTTTAGCACTGGATGCGGAGAAAGCATTCGACCGGGTTGACTGGAGATTCATGGAGGCTACCCTAATGCAAATAGGTTTAGGCCCTAACATCTTAGCAAAAATTATGTCCCTTTATAACACCCCTACAGCTAAAATTAGAATAAACGGAACTCTATCCGAAAAAGTGGCCATTAGGAATGGAACAAGACAGGGCTGCCCACTTTCACCGCTCTTGTACGTGTTATGTATGGAGCACTTGCTGAATGCTATCAGACAAAATCCAGACATCACGGGCATAAGAATAAAAGGCACAGAACACCTCTGCTCAGCTTACGCTGATGATCTTCTTCTGTTTTTGTCGAATCCACACGTCTCCCTTCCATCCCTGATGGCCACTATTAAAGAATACGCGTATTTTAGTAACTACAAACTCAATCCGACTAAATGCGAAGCCCTATGCTTAAACATTTCAGATAGAGACCAAGAAAATCTGAAAGACAATTTTCCTTTTCAATGGTGCAAAAAATCCCTTAGTTATCTGGGTACGAAAATAACCATCTCCCAGAAAGAGATTATTGCAGAGAACTACAACCCGATATTAAAAAAGATCAAAGAGGACCTACATGATTGGGGTGAAAAGGGGTTCTCGTGGCTGGGAAGAATTAATATACTAAAGATGAATGTCATTCCAAGACTATTGTATCTGTTTCAGGCTGTCCCAGCAGTGCTCACGCACACCTTCCTAGCTAAAATGACCTCCCCACTAACAAAATTTATTTGGTCTAATAAACCGGCCAGACTGAATACAAAAACACTAATACTCCCCAAATCAGAAGGAGGCCTAGCCCTCCCCAGCTGCAAATTATACCACCAAGCTGCAGTATTAAATAGGGTTCTGGAATGCTTCCATTATAGAAACAAGAAGTTGTGGGTAAACTTAGAAATTGCGTCAACCGGCTTTGACACCGCCGCA
Source organism: Dendropsophus ebraccatus (assembly GCF_027789765.1). Taxonomy (NCBI): domain Eukaryota; kingdom Metazoa; phylum Chordata; class Amphibia; order Anura; family Hylidae; genus Dendropsophus; species Dendropsophus ebraccatus. The sequence continues at coordinate 510,014 of NW_027208446.1, read as the reverse complement.
ATACTCTGGACGCCCAAAAACATACTAAAAGATATCCCTTCCCTCTCTCAATCCCCAATTAGCGCTACCATACTAGCACTAGCTAATTCTCACTACAAGTCCCCATCGGGTTTATTTAACACCGACGGCCCAATGATACCACTGGGAAAAAATCCAAGATTTCTACCGGCATTACACACTGACATTTTCCTTGGGATCCCAACAAATGCAGGCCTCACCTTCCACGACCTTTTAAACCAAGAAGGCATAAAACCACTAGCGGATCTCCCCCACAAGGAAGAGAGAGAAGCAGGAGACATAAAAATAATACAAACACAATATTCTCAACTACAATCCTTTATAGAAAGACAAAAAACAAATCTAAAATTGAATAGAAAACTATTGCCATTCGAAAGACTTTGTGCCTCAGACTCCCCCCCTCACAAACCAGTCTCAACGATTTATAACCTACTTGTAACAGAGAAAGAGGAATTTCCCCCAGACTTCATAAAGGGCTGGGAACAGGAGATAGACTCATCATTCACTAAAGATGATATTGAAACTGCTTTTTACCTAGCTCACAAGACCTCGGTATCATGCAGTTTACAAGAGAAAAATTACAAGGTTTTGTCGAGATGGTACATGGTCCCAGTTAAACTAAAACGTATGTACCCTGATAGAGATGATACGTGTTGGAGATGCGGGGAATCAAGAGGCACAATGCTACATATTTGGTGGAACTGTAAACGTATCCACTCATTCTGGACAAATGTCATAGATATTTGTAACCAAATTTCGGAACAAAATATAGAATACAGCCCACAACAAGCTTTATTAATGATGTTGCCTCTCCCAATACATCACTATAAAAACTCTATTATAGGCTTCCTACTGACAGCCGCAAAAGCATCGATAGCCAAAAAATGGAGAACCCCTGAACTCCCAACATTAAAAGAGTGGATAGAGGAAGTAGACTCCTACTTCAGACTCGAGGAACTAATTTCTGATGACACAATCTCTAGGAAAAAACACTCAAACAGATGGGCTGCTTGGTCATCACTAAAAACAGACAACCAACTCATGACACACATTATAACCAATTCCACAACTGACTAGAGGGTATCACAAGCTGGTTAGAAACTGAATTTGTCATTCCTCTCAGACATACCTCTATGTAAACAGAACATTTAAATACCCTTATACACAAAATTCCACTACATATACACAACCGCGAGGTGCTCCCGTGACGCCAACGAACAAATCATAATGGTAAGCTAAGGAAAGATGACTATGGAATATCACACAAATAAAGTGACTACGGTCTCAGCTAACATTCTCTCTTCTCTCTATACAGAAATACCTAGACTGAATGAGATGTTCAGCCACACCCTCCCCTCCCCCCCCTTTATTCCTAACCATCCCCTCTTTCCCTTCTTTTCTTTTTTCTTTTCTGTTTTTTTTTTTCACTTTATTATTTTAGTTATGCTACTTGATATCAGATATGCTATATGATTATATTATCAGATTATTCTATTTAATAAAAAAAAAAAAAAAAAAAAATATGGGGGAGTAGCTGACGTAGCTTTGTTATGCCCAACTTCACATTCCCTCTGTGTAGAGCGATTATAAAATCAAGCTCGATTAAGGAATTCATTTCATTTCATTATATTTTATTTAATGTATAATTTAGCATACTCTTCTCCGTTTGGCTTTACGTCACCATCGATATTCATGCTTTATTATCCTATTGTAATTCTCTTCTTCAATAAAATTTAAATCTGTTAGAAAATCAACGGCGTCTCTAATTCAATTGTGTGGAGCGCATATCAGGTGGGTTTTCTCTGCCGGCTTAAGAGATACACGTGAAACTAAAGCCGATCCTGGGTGCCTAGGGTGCCTGTCATCCAATCCGCACTGAATTTCATTTCTAGCACATAGCCAAAAAATCGCCCCATTGACTTACATTGGAGTGCAGAAAAGGTCATTTTTTCTCGGTCCCTTTAAGAGGTAGGAGTTAAACAAGCTTAGGTCTGCGGTGCCCAGGGGGGACCCCATCCAGCCCGCACTGAGTTTCATTCCTACCACCTTAGGAAAAAAAGTCATTATTTTGAGGCTTAGAAGTCATTTCTGCAATTCCCATAGAAAATCAATGGCGTCTCTATTCAATTGTGTGGAGCGCATATCAGGTGGATTTTCTCTGCCGCCTTAAGAGATACACGTGAAACTAAAGCCGATCCTGTGTGCCTAGGGTGCCTGTCATCCAATCCGCACTGAATTTCATTTCTAGCACATAGCCAAAAAATCGCCCCATTGACTTACATTGGAGTGCAGAAAAGGTCATTTTTTCTCGGTCCCTTTAAGAGGTAGGAGTTAAACAAGCTTAGGTCTGCGGTGCCCAGGGGGGACCCCATCCAGCCCGCACTGAGTTTCATTCCTACCACCTTAGGAAAAAAAGTCATTATTTTGAGGCTTAGAAGTCATTTCTGCAATTCCCATAGAAAATCAACGGCGTCTCTATTCAATTGTGTGGAGCGCATATCAGGTGGGTTTTCTCTGCCGGCTTAAGAGATACACGTGAAACTAAAGCCGATCCTGGGTGCCTAGGGTGCCTGTCATCCAATCCGCACTGAATTTCATTTCTAGCACATAGCCAAAAAATCGCCCCATTGACTTACATTGGAGTGCAGAAAAGGTCATTTTTTCTCGGTCCCTTTAAGAGGTAGGAGTTAAACAAGCTTAGGTCTGCGGTGCCCAGGGGGGACCCCATCCAGCCCGCACTGAGTTTCATTCCTACCACCTTAGGAAAAAAAGTCATTATTTTGAGGCTTAGAAGTCATTTCTGCAATTCCCATAGAAAATCAACGGCGTCTCTAATTCAATTGTGTGGAGCGCATATCAGGTGGGTTTTCTCTGCCGGCTTAAGAGATACACGTGAAACTAAAGCCGATCCTGGGTGCCTAGGGTGCCTGTCATCCAATCCGCACTGAATTTCATTTCTAGCACATAGCCAAAAAATCGCCCCATTGACTTACATTGGAGTGCAGAAAAGGTCATTTTTTCTCGGTCCCTTTAAGAGGTAGGAGTTAAACAAGCTTAGGTCTGCGGTGCCCAGGGGGGACCCCATCCAGCCCACACTGAGTTTCATTCCTACCACCTTAGGAAAAAAAGTCATTATTTTGAGGCTTAGAAGTCATTTCTGCAATTCCCATAGAAAATCAATGGCGTCTCTATTCAATTGTGTGGAGCGCATATCAGGTGGATTTTCTCTGCCGGCTTAAGAGATACACGTGAAACTAAAGCCGATCCTGGGTGCCTAGGGTGCCTGTCATCCAATCCGCACTGAATTTCATTTCTAGCACATAGCCAAAAAATCGCCCCATTGACTTACATTGGAGTGCAGAAAAGGTCATTTTTTCTCGGTCCCTTTAAGAGGTAGGAGTTAAACAAGCTTAGGTCTGCGGTGCCCAGGGGGGACCCCATCCAGCCCGCACTGAGTTTCATTCCTACCACCTTAGGAAAAAAAGTCATTATTTTGAGGCTTAGAAGTCATTTCTGCAATTCCCATAGAAAATCAACTGGCGTCTCTATTCAATTGTGTGGAGCGCATATCAGGTGGATTTTCTCTGCCGGCTTAAGAGATACACGTGAAACTAAAGCCGATCCTGGGTGCCTAGGGTGCCTGTCATCCAATCCGCACTGAATTTCATTTCTAGCACATAGCCAAAAAATCGCCCCATTGACTTACATTGGAGTGCAGAAAAGGTCATTTTTTCTCGGTCCCTTTAAGAGGTAGGAGTTAAACAAGCTTAGGTCTGCGGTGCCCAGGGGGGACCCCATCCAGCCCGCACTGAGTTTCATTCCTACCACCTTAGGAAAAAAAGTCATTATTTTGAGGCTTAGAAGTCATTTCTGCAATTCCCATAGAAAATCAACGGCGTCTCTAATTCAATTGTGTGGAGCGCATATCAGGTGGGTTTTCTCTGCCGGCTTAAGAGATACACGTGAAACTAAAGCCGATCCTGGGTGCCTAGGGTGCCTGTCATCCAATCCGCACTGAATTTCATTTCTAGCACATAGCCAAAAAATCGCCCCATTGACTTACATTGGAGTGCAGAAAAGGTCATTTTTTCTCGGTCCCTTTAAGAGGTAGGAGTTAAACAAGCTTAGGTCTGCGGTGCCCAGGGGGGACCCCATCCAGCCCGCACTGAGTTTCATTCCTACCACCTTAGGAAAAAAAGTCATTATTTTGAGGCTTAGAAGTCATTTCTGCAATTCCCATAGAAAATCAACGGCGTCTCTATTCAATTGTGTGGAGCGCATATCAGGTGGGTTTTCTCTGCCGGCTTAAGAGATACACGTGAAACTAAAGCCGATCCTGGGTGCCTAGGGTGCCTGTCATCCAATCCGCACTGAATTTCATTTCTAGCACATAGCCAAAAAATCGCCCCATTGACTTACATTGGAGTGCAGAAAAGGTCATTTTTTCTCGGTCCCTTTAAGAGGTAGGAGTTAAACAAGCTTAGGTCTGCGGTGCCCAGGGGGGACCCCATCCAGCCCGCACTGAGTTTCATTCCTACCACCTTAGGAAAAAAAGTCATTATTTTGAGGCTTAGAAGTCATTTCTGCAATTCCCATAGAAAATCAACGGCGTCTCTATTCAATTGTGTGGAGCGCATATCAGGTGGGTTTTCTCTGCCGGCTTAAGAGATACACGTGAAACTAAAGCCGATCCTGGGTGCCTAGGGTGCCTGTCATCCAATCCGCACTGAATTTCATTTCTAGCACATAGCCAAAAAATCGCCCCATTGACTTACATTGGAGTGCAGAAAAGGTCATTTTTTCTCGGTCCCTTTAAGAGGTAGGAGTTAAACAAGCTTAGGTCTGCGGTGCCCAGGGGGGACCCCATCCAGCCCGCACTGAGTTTCATTCCTACCACCTTAGGAAAAAAAGTCATTATTTTGAGGCTTAGAAGTCATTTCTGCAATTCCCATAGAAAATCAACGGCGTCTCTAATTCAATTGTGTGGAGCGCATATCAGGTGGGTTTTCTCTGCCGGCTTAAGAGATACACGTGAAACTAAAGCCGATCCTGGGTGCCTAGGGTGCCTGTCATCCAATCCGCACTGAATTTCATTTCTAGCACATAGCCAAAAAATCGCCCCATTGACTTACATTGGAGTGCAGAAAAGGTCATTTTTTCTCGGTCCCTTTAAGAGGTAGGAGTTAAACAAGCTTAGGTCTGCGGTGCCCAGGGGGGACCCCATCCAGCCCGCACTGAGTTTCATTCCTACCACCTTAGGAAAAAAAGTCATTATTTTGAGGCTTAGAAGTCATTTCTGCAATTCCCATAGAAAATCAACGGCGTCTCTAATTCAATTGTGTGGAGCGCATATCAGGTGGGTTTTCTCTGCCGGCTTAAGAGATACACGTGAAACTAAAGCCGATCCTGGGTGCCTAGGGTGCCTGTCATCCAATCCGCACTGAATTTCATTTCTAGCACATAGCCAAAAAATCGCCCCATTGACTTACATTGGAGTGCAGAAAAGGTCATTTTTTCTCGGTCCCTTTAAGAGGTAGGAGTTAAACAAGCTTAGGTCTGCGGTGCCCAGGGGGGACCCCATCCAGCCCGCACTGAGTTTCATTCCTACCACCTTAGGAAAAAAAGTCATTATTTTGAGGCTTAGAAGTCATTTCTGCAATTCCCATAGAAAATCAACGGCGTCTCTAATTCAATTGTGTGGAGCGCATATCAGGTGGGTTTTCTCTGCCGGCTTAAGAGATACACGTGAAACTAAAGCCGATCCTGGGTGCCTAGGGTGCCTGTCATCCAATCCGCACTGAATTTCATTTCTAGCACATAGCCAAAAAATCGCCCCATTGACTTACATTGGAGTGCAGAAAAGGTCATTTTTTCTCGGTCCCTTTAAGAGGTAGGAGTTAAACAAGCTTAGGTCTGCGGTGCCCAGGGGGGACCCCATCCAGCCCGCACTGAGTTTCATTCCTACCACCTTAGGAAAAAAAGTCATTATTTTGAGGCTTAGAAGTCATTTCTGCAATTCCCATAGAAAATCAACGGCGTCTCTATTCAATTGTGTGGAGCGCATATCAGGTGGGTTTTCTCTGCCGGCTTAAGAGATACACGTGAAACTAAAGCCGATCCTGGGTGCCTAGGGTGCCTGTCATCCAATCCGCACTGAATTTCATTTCTAGCACATAGCCAAAAAATCGCCCCATTGACTTACATTGGAGTGCAGAAAAGGTCATTTTTTCTCGGTCCCTTTAAGAGGTAGGAGTTAAACAAGCTTAGGTCTGCGGTGCCCAGGGGGGACCCCATCCAGCCCGCACTGAGTTTCATTCCTACCACCTTAGGAAAAAAAGTCATTATTTTGAGGCTTAGAAGTCATTTCTGCAATTCCCATAGAAAATCAACTGGCGTCTCTATTCAATTGTGTGGAGCGCATATCAGGTGGGTTTTCTCTGCCGGCTTAAGAGATACACGTGAAACTAAAGCCGATCCTGGGTGCCTAGGGTGCCTGTCATCCAATCCGCACTGAATTTCATTTCTAGCACATAGCCAAAAAATCGCCCCATTGACTTACATTGGAGTGCAGAAAAGGTCATTTTTTCTCGGTCCCTTTAAGAGGTAGGAGTTAAACAAGCTTAGGTCTGCGGTGCCCAGGGGGGACCCCATCCAGCCCGCACTGAGTTTCATTCCTACCACCTTAGGAAAAAAAGTCATTATTTTGAGGCTTAGAAGTCATTTCTGCAATTCCCATAGAAAATCAACGGCGTCTCTAATTCAATTGTGTGGAGCGCATATCAGGTGGGTTTTCTCTGCCGGCTTAAGAGATACACGTGAAACTAAAGCCGATCCTGGGTGCCTAGGGTGCCTGTCATCCAATCCGCACTGAATTTCATTTCTAGCACATAGCCAAAAAATCGCCCCATTGACTTACATTGGAGTGCAGAAAAGGTCATTTTTTCTCGGTCCCTTTAAGAGGTAGGAGTTAAACAAGCTTAGGTCTGCGGTGCCCAGGGGGGACCCCATCCAGCCCACACTGAGTTTCATTCCTACCACCTTAGGAAAAAAAGTCATTATTTTGAGGCTTAGAAGTCATTTCTGCAATTCCCATAGAAAATCAATGGCGTCTCTATTCAATTGTGTGGAGCGCATATCAGGTGGATTTTCTCTGCCGTTTAAGAGATACACGTGAAACTAAAGCCGATCCTGGGTGCCTAGGGTGCCTGTCATCCAATCCGCACTGAATTTCATTTCTAGCACATAGCCAAAAAATCGCCCCATTGACTTACATTGGAGTGCAGAAAAGGTCATTTTTTCTCGGTCCCTTTAAGAGGTAGGAGTTAAACAAGCTTAGGTCTGCGGTGCCCAGGGGGACCCCATCCAGCCCGCACTGAGTTTCATTCCTACCACCTTAGGAAAAAAAGTCATTATTTTGAGGCTTAGAAGTCATTTCTGCAATTCCCATAGAAAATCAACGGCGTCTCTATTCAATTGTGTGGAGCGCATATCAGGTGGGTTTTCTCTGCCGGCTTAAGAGATACACGTGAAACTAAAGCCGATCCTGGGTGCCTAGGGTGCCTGTCATCCAATCCGCACTGAATTTCATTTCTAGCACATAGCCAAAAAATCGCCCCATTGACTTACATTGGAGTGCAGAAAAGGTCATTTTTTCTCGGTCCCTTTAAGAGGTAGGAGTTAAACAAGCTTAGGTCTGCGGTGCCCAGGGGGGACCCCATCCAGCCCGCACTGAGTTTCATTCCTACCACCTTAGGAAAAAAAGTCATTATTTTGAGGCTTAGAAGTCATTTCTGCAATTCCCATAGAAAATCAACGGCGTCTCTATTCAATTGTGTGGAGCGCATATCAGGTGGGTTTTCTCTGCCGGCTTAAGAGATACACGTGAAACTAAAGCCGATCCTGGGTGCCTAGGGTGCCTGTCATCCAATCCGCACTGAATTTCATTTCTAGCACATAGCCAAAAAATCGCCCCATTGACTTACATTGGAGTGCAGAAAAGGTCATTTTTTCTCGGTCCCTTTAAGAGGTAGGAGTTAAACAAGCTTAGGTCTGCGGTGCCCAGGGGGGACCCCATCCAGCCCGCACTGAGTTTCATTCCTACCACCTTAGGAAAAAAAGTCATTATTTTGAGGCTTAGAAGTCATTTCTGCAATTCCCATAGAAAATCAACGGCGTCTCTATTCAATTGTGTGGAGCGCATATCAGGTGGGTTTTCTCTGCCGGCTTAAGAGATACACGTGAAACTAAAGCCGATCCTGGGTGCCTAGGGTGCCTGTCATCCAATCCGCACTGAATTTCATTTCTAGCACATAGCCAAAAAATCGCCCCATTGACTTACATTGGAGTGCAGAAAAGGTCATTTTTTCTCGGTCCCTTTAAGAGGTAGGAGTTAAACAAGCTTAGGTCTGCGGTGCCCAGGGGGACCCCATCCAGCCCGCACTGAGTTTCATTCCTACCACCTTAGGAAAAAAAGTCATTATTTTGAGGCTTAGAAGTCATTTCTGCAATTCCCATAGAAAATCAACGGCGTCTCTATTCAATTGTGTGGAGCGCATATCAGGTGGGTTTTCTCTGCCGGCTTAAGAGATACACGTGAAACTAAAGCCGATCCTGGGTGCCTAGGGTGCCTGTCATCCAATCCGCACTGAATTTCATTTCTAGCACATAGCCAAAAAATCGCCCCATTGACTTACATTGGAGTGCAGAAAAGGTCATTTTTTCTCGGTCCCTTTAAGAGGTAGGAGTTAAACAAGCTTAGGTCTGCGGTGCCCAGGGGGGACCCCATCCAGCCCGCACTGAGTTTCATTCCTACCACCTTAGGAAAAAAAGTCATTATTTTGAGGCTTAGAAGTCATTTCTGCAATTCCCATAGAAAATCAACGGCGTCTCTATTCAATTGTGTGGAGCGCATATCAGGTGGGTTTTCTCTGCCGGCTTAAGAGATACACGTGAAACTAAAGCCGATCCTGGGTGCCTAGGGTGCCTGTCATCCAATCCGCACTGAATTTCATTTCTAGCACATAGCCAAAAAATCGCCCCATTGACTTACATTGGAGTGCAGAAAAGGTCATTTTTTCTCGGTCCCTTTAAGAGGTAGGAGTTAAACAAGCTTAGGTCTGCGGTGCCCAGGGGGGACCCCATCCAGCCCGCACTGAGTTTCATTCCTACCACCTTAGGAAAAAAAGTCATTATTTTGAGGCTTAGAAGTCATTTCTGCAATTCCCATAGAAAATCAACGGCGTCTCTATTCAATTGTGTGGAGCGCATATCAGGTGGGTTTTCTCTGCCGGCTTAAGAGATACACGTGAAACTAAAGCCGATCCTGGGTGCCTAGGGTGCCTGTCATCCAATCCGCACTGAATTTCATTTCTAGCACATAGCCAAAAAATCGCCCCATTGACTTACATTGGAGTGCAGAAAAGGTCATTTTTTCTCGGTCCCTTTAAGAGGTAGGAGTTAAACAAGCTTAGGTCTGCGGTGCCCAGGGGGACCCCATCCAGCCCGCACTGAGTTTCATTCCTACCACCTTAGGAAAAAAAGTCATTATTTTGAGGCTTAGAAGTCATTTCTGCAATTCCCATAGAAAATCAACGGCGTCTCTATTCAATTGTGTGGAGCGCATATCAGGTGGGTTTTCTCTGCCGGCTTAAGAGATACACGTGAAACTAAAGCCGATCCTGGGTGCCTAGGGTGCCTGTCATCCAATCCGCACTGAATTTCATTTCTAGCACATAGCCAAAAAATCGCCCCATTGACTTACATTGGAGTGCAGAAAAGGTCATTTTTTCTCGGTCCCTTTAAGAGGTAGGAGTTAAACAAGCTTAGGTCTGCGGTGCCCAGGGGGACCCCATCCAGCCCGCACTGAGTTTCATTCCTACCACCTTAGGAAAAAAAGTCATTATTTTGAGGCTTAGAAGTCATTTCTGCAATTCCCATAGAAAATCAACGGCGTCTCTATTCAATTGTGTGGAGCGCATATCAGGTGGGTTTTCTCTGCCGGCTTAAGAGATACACGTGAAACTAAAGCCGATCCTGGGTGCCTAGGGTGCCTGTCATCCAATCCGCACTGAATTTCATTTCTAGCACATAGCCAAAAAATCGCCCCATTGACTTACATTGGAGTGCAGAAAAGGTCATTTTTTCTCGGTCCCTTTAAGAGGTAGGAGTTAAACAAGCTTAGGTCTGCGGTGCCCAGGGGGGACCCCATCCAGCCCGCACTGAGTTTCATTCCTACCACCTTAGGAAAAAAAGTCATTATTTTGAGGCTTAGAAGTCATTTCTGCAATTCCCATAGAAAATCAACGGCGTCTCTATTCAATTGTGTGGAGCGCATATCAGGTGGGTTTTCTCTGCCGGCTTAAGAGATACACGTGAAACTAAAGCCGATCCTGGGTGCCTAGGGTGCCTGTCATCCAATCCGCACTGAATTTCATTTCTAGCACATAGCCAAAAAATCGCCCCATTGACTTACATTGGAGTGCAGAAAAGGTCATTTTTTCTCGGTCCCTTTAAGAGGTAGGAGTTAAACAAGCTTAGGTCTGCGGTGCCCAGGGGGACCCCATCCAGCCCGCACTGAGTTTCATTCCTACCACCTTAGGAAAAAAAGTCATTATTTTGAGGCTTAGAAGTCATTTCTGCAATTCCCATAGAAAATCAACGGCGTCTCTATTCAATTGTGTGGAGCGCATATCAGGTGGGTTTTCTCTGCCGGCTTAAGAGATACACGTGAAACTAAAGCCGATCCTGGGTGCCTAGGGTGCCTGTCATCCAATCCGCACTGAATTTCATTTCTAGCACATAGCCAAAAAATCGCCCCATTGACTTACATTGGAGTGCAGAAAAGGTCATTTTTTCTCGGTCCCTTTAAGAGGTAGGAGTTAAACAAGCTTAGGTCTGCGGTGCCCAGGGGGGACCCCATCCAGCCCGCACTGAGTTTCATTCCTACCACCTTAGGAAAAAAAGTCATTATTTTGAGGCTTAGAAGTCATTTCTGCAATTCCCATAGAAAATCAACGGCGTCTCTATTCAATTGTGTGGAGCGCATATCAGGTGGGTTTTCTCTGCCGGCTTAAGAGATACACGTGAAACTAAAGCCGATCCTGGGTGCCTAGGGTGCCTGTCATCCAATCCGCACTGAATTTCATTTCTAGCACATAGCCAAAAAATCGCCCCATTGACTTACATTGGAGTGCAGAAAAGGTCATTTTTTCTCGGTCCCTTTAAGAGGTAGGAGTTAAACAAGCTTAGGTCTGCGGTGCCCAGGGGGACCCCATCCAGCCCGCACTGAGTTTCATTCCTACCACCTTAGGAAAAAAAGTCATTATTTTGAGGCTTAGAAGTCATTTCTGCAATTCCCATAGAAAATCAACGGCGTCTCTATTCAATTGTGTGGAGCGCATATCAGGTGGGTTTTCTCTGCCGGCTTAAGAGATACACGTGAAACTAAAGCCGATCCTGGGTGCCTAGGGTGCCTGTCATCCAATCCGCACTGAATTTCATTTCTAGCACATAGCCAAAAAATCGCCCCATTGACTTACATTGGAGTGCAGAAAAGGTCATTTTTTCTCGGTCCCTTTAAGAGGTAGGAGTTAAACAAGCTTAGGTCTGCGGTGCCCAGGGGGGACCCCATCCAGCCCGCACTGAGTTTCATTCCTACCACCTTAGGAAAAAAAGTCATTATTTTGAGGCTTAGAAGTCATTTCTGCAATTCCCATAGAAAATCAACGGCGTCTCTATTCAATTGTGTGGAGCGCATATCAGGTGGGTTTTCTCTGCCGGCTTAAGAGATACACGTGAAACTAAAGCCGATCCTGGGTGCCTAGGGTGCCTGTCATCCAATCCGCACTGAATTTCATTTCTAGCACATAGCCAAAAAATCGCCCCATTGACTTACATTGGAGTGCAGAAAAGGTCATTTTTTCTCGGTCCCTTTAAGAGGTAGGAGTTAAACAAGCTTAGGTCTGCGGTGCCCAGGGGGGACCCCATCCAGCCCGCACTGAGTTTCATTCCTACCACCTTAGGAAAAAAAGTCATTATTTTGAGGCTTAGAAGTCATTTCTGCAATTCCCATAGAAAATCAACGGCGTCTCTATTCAATTGTGTGGAGCGCATATCAGGTGGGTTTTCTCTGCCGGCTTAAGAGATACACGTGAAACTAAAGCCGATCCTGGGTGCCTAGGGTGCCTGTCATCCAATCCGCACTGAATTTCATTTCTAGCACATAGCCAAAAAATCGCCCCATTGACTTACATTGGAGTGCAGAAAAGGTCATTTTTTCTCGGTCCCTTTAAGAGGTAGGAGTTAAACAAGCTTAGGTCTGCGGTGCCCAGGGGGGACCCCATCCAGCCCGCACTGAGTTTCATTCCTACCACCTTAGGAAAAAAAGTCATTATTTTGAGGCTTAGAAGTCATTTCTGCAATTCCCATAGAAAATCAACGGCGTCTCTATTCAATTGTGTGGAGCGCATATCAGGTGGGTTTTCTCTGCCGGCTTAAGAGATACACGTGAAACTAAAGCCGATCCTGGGTGCCTAGGGTGCCTGTCATCCAATCCGCACTGAATTTCATTTCTAGCACATAGCCAAAAAATCGCCCCATTGACTTACATTGGAGTGCAGAAAAGGTCATTTTTTCTCGGTCCCTTTAAGAGGTAGGAGTTAAACAAGCTTAGGTCTGCGGTGCCCAGGGGGGACCCCATCCAGCCCGCACTGAGTTTCATTCCTACCACCTTAGGAAAAAAAGTCATTATTTTGAGGCTTAGAAGTCATTTCTGCAATTCCCATAGAAAATCAACGGCGTCTCTATTCAATTGTGTGGAGCGCATATCAGGTGGGTTTTCTCTGCCGGCTTAAGAGATACACGTGAAACTAAAGCCGATCCTGGGTGCCTAGGGTGCCTGTCATCCAATCCGCACTGAATTTCATTTCTAGCACATAGCCAAAAAATCGCCCCATTGACTTACATTGGAGTGCAGAAAAGGTCATTTTTTCTCGGTCCCTTTAAGAGGTAGGAGTTAAACAAGCTTAGGTCTGCGGTGCCCAGGGGGGACCCCATCCAGCCCGCACTGAGTTTCATTCCTACCACCTTAGGAAAAAAAGTCATTATTTTGAGGCTTAGAAGTCATTTCTGCAATTCCCATAGAAAATCAACGGCGTCTCTATTCAATTGTGTGGAGCGCATATCAGGTGGGTTTTCTCTGCCGGCTTAAGAGATACACGTGAAACTAAAGCCGATCCTGGGTGCCTAGGGTGCCTGTCATCCAATCCGCACTGAATTTCATTTCTAGCACATAGCCAAAAAATCGCCCCATTGACTTACATTGGAGTGCAGAAAAGGTCATTTTTTCTCGGTCCCTTTAAGAGGTAGGAGTTAAACAAGCTTAGGTCTGCGGTGCCCAGGGGGGACCCCATCCAGCCCGCACTGAGTTTCATTCCTACCACCTTAGGAAAAAAAGTCATTATTTTGAGGCTTAGAAGTCATTTCTGCAATTCCCATAGAAAATCAACGGCGTCTCTATTCAATTGTGTGGAGCGCATATCAGGTGGGTTTTCTCTGCCGGCTTAAGAGATACACGTGAAACTAAAGCCGATCCTGGGTGCCTAGGGTGCCTGTCATCCAATCCGCACTGAATTTCATTTCTAGCACATAGCCAAAAAATCGCCCCATTGACTTACATTGGAGTGCAGAAAAGGTCATTTTTTCTCGGTCCCTTTAAGAGGTAGGAGTTAAACAAGCTTAGGTCTGCGGTGCCCAGGGGGGACCCCATCCAGCCCGCACTGAGTTTCATTCCTACCACCTTAGGAAAAAAAGTCATTATTTTGAGGCTTAGAAGTCATTTCTGCAATTCCCATAGAAAATCAACGGCGTCTCTATTCAATTGTGTGGAGCGCATATCAGGTGGGTTTTCTCTGCCGGCTTAAGAGATACACGTGAAACTAAAGCCGATCCTGGGTGCCTAGGGTGCCTGTCATCCAATCCGCACTGAATTTCATTTCTAGCACATAGCCAAAAAATCGCCCCATTGACTTACATTGGAGTGCAGAAAAGGTCATTTTTTCTCGGTCCCTTTAAGAGGTAGGAGTTAAACAAGCTTAGGTCTGCGGTGCCCAGGGGGGACCCCATCCAGCCCGCACTGAGTTTCATTCCTACCACCTTAGGAAAAAAAGTCATTATTTTGAGGCTTAGAAGTCATTTCTGCAATTCCCATAGAAAATCAACGGCGTCTCTATTCAATTGTGTGGAGCGCATATCAGGTGGGTTTTCTCTGCCGGCTTAAGAGATACACGTGAAACTAAAGCCGATCCTGGGTGCCTAGGGTGCCTGTCATCCAATCCGCACTGAATTTCATTTCTAGCACATAGCCAAAAAATCGCCCCATTGACTTACATTGGAGTGCAGAAAAGGTCATTTTTTCTCGGTCCCTTTAAGAGGTAGGAGTTAAACAAGCTTAGGTCTGCGGTGCCCAGGGGGGACCCCATCCAGCCCGCACTGAGTTTCATTCCTACCACCTTAGGAAAAAAAGTCATTATTTTGAGGCTTAGAAGTCATTTCTGCAATTCCCATAGAAAATCAACGGCGTCTCTATTCAATTGTGTGGAGCGCATATCAGGTGGGTTTTCTCTGCCGGCTTAAGAGATACACGTGAAACTAAAGCCGATCCTGGGTGCCTAGGGTGCCTGTCATCCAATCCGCACTGAATTTCATTTCTAGCACATAGCCAAAAAATCGCCCCATTGACTTACATTGGAGTGCAGAAAAGGTCATTTTTTCTCGGTCCCTTTAAGAGGTAGGAGTTAAACAAGCTTAGGTCTGCGGTGCCCAGGGGGGACCCCATCCAGCCCGCACTGAGTTTCATTCCTACCACCTTAGGAAAAAAGTCAGTATTTTGAGGCTTAGAAGTCATTTCTGCAATTCCCATAGAAAATCAACGGCGTCTCTATTCAATTGTGTGGAGCGCATATCAGGTGGGTTTTCTCTGCCGGCTTAAGAGATACACGTGAAACTAAAGCCGATCCTGGGTGCCTAGGGTGCCTGTCATCCAATCCGCACTGAATTTCATTTCTAGCACATAGCCAAAAAATCGCCCCATTGACTTACATTGGAGTGCAGAAAAGGTCATTTTTTCTCGGTCCCTTTAAGAGGTAGGAGTTAAACAAGCTTAGGTCTGCGGTGCCCAGGGGGACCCCATCCAGCCCGCACTGAGTTTCATTCCTACCACCTTAGGAAAAAAAGTCATTATTTTGAGGCTTAGAAGTCATTTCTGCAATTCCCATAGAAAATCAACGGCGTCTCTATTCAATTGTGTGGAGCGCATATCAGGTGGGTTTTCTCTGCCGGCTTAAGAGATACACGTGAAACTAAAGCCGATCCTGGGTGCCTAGGGTGCCTGTCATCCAATCCGCACTGAATTTCATTTCTAGCACATAGCCAAAAAATCGCCCCATTGACTTACATTGGAGTGCAGAAAAGGTCATTTTTTCTCGGTCCCTTTAAGAGGTAGGAGTTAAACAAGCTTAGGTCTGCGGTGCCCAGGGGGGACCCCATCCAGCCCGCACTGAGTTTCATTCCTACCACCTTAGGAAAAAAAGTCATTATTTTGAGGCTTAGAAGTCATTTCTGCAATTCCCATAGAAAATCAACGGCGTCTCTATTCAATTGTGTGGAGCGCATATCAGGTGGGTTTTCTCTGCCGGCTTAAGAGATACACGTGAAACTAAAGCCGATCCTGGGTGCCTAGGGTGCCTGTCATCCAATCCGCACTGAATTTCATTTCTAGCACATAGCCAAAAAATCGCCCCATTGACTTACATTGGAGTGCAGAAAAGGTCATTTTTTCTCGGTCCCTTTAAGAGGTAGGAGTTAAACAAGCTTAGGTCTGCGGTGCCCAGGGGGACCCCATCCAGCCCGCACTGAGTTTCATTCCTACCACCTTAGGAAAAAAAGTCATTATTTTGAGGCTTAGAAGTCATTTCTGCAATTCCCATAGAAAATCAACGGCGTCTCTATTCAATTGTGTGGAGCGCATATCAGGTGGGTTTTCTCTGCCGGCTTAAGAGATACACGTGAAACTAAAGCCGATCCTGGGTGCCTAGGGTGCCTGTCATCCAATCCGCACTGAATTTCATTTCTAGCACATAGCCAAAAAATCGCCCCATTGACTTACATTGGAGTGCAGAAAAGGTCATTTTTTCTCGGTCCCTTTAAGAGGTAGGAGTTAAACAAGCTTAGGTCTGCGGTGCCCAGGGGGGACCCCATCCAGCCCGCACTGAGTTTCATTCCTACCACCTTAGGAAAAAAAGTCATTATTTTGAGGCTTAGAAGTCATTTCTGCAATTCCCATAGAAAATCAACGGCGTCTCTATTCAATTGTGTGGAGCGCATATCAGGTGGGTTTTCTCTGCCGGCTTAAGAGATACACGTGAAACTAAAGCCGATCCTGGGTGCCTAGGGTGCCTGTCATCCAATCCGCACTGAATTTCATTTCTAGCACATAGTCAAAAAATCGCCCCATTGACTTACATTGGAGTGCAGAAAAGGTCATTTTTTCTCGGTCCCTTTAAGAGGTAGGAGTTAAACAAGCTTAGGTCTGCGGTGCCCAGGGGGAACCCCATCCAGCCCGCACTGAGTTTCATTCCTACCACCTTAGGAAAAAAAGTCATTATTTTGAGGCTTAGAAGTCATTTCTGCAATTCCCATAGAAAATCAACGGCGTGTCTATTCAATTGTGTGGAGCGCATATGGTGGCTTTTCTCTGCCGGCTTAAGAGAAGACAGTGCCGGTATGTCGGATCCAAAGAAGACCGACAAGAAGGCAAAAGGAAAGGAGACTTCGGGCGGCAAGATGATCTCAGCGGCCGGAGGATCCGAGCAGCGGATGGGAGACACGGCAGAGCGGAGCAGCTGCAGCTCCAAGCGTGCAGATGCCGCGGCCATCTTTCAGGAGGCCGGTCCGAATGGAGATGTCAGCCGGAGAGCAGCGGGGACCCCATCAGCAGCACGTGACGTCCGCAGTGAGTATCGAGCCCGCAGTGCAAAAAAGTCCATATCAGAACAGGCAGCACAAGAGACTCTCAATGAGCGGCTGGGAGCAGCCGCTCGAGTTAAAGGGACAGTGGCCATATTGGATGAGGCAGCAGGGACACATGCAGAGACACAGAAGGGGGAATTAGGCACAATCCCTAAAAAGGGATCTGTGTCTGTTCAATGGGATCCCCAGATGTCTAAGCAGCAGTCAAAGTCTAATATAAGTCCCCCTGAAAATATTGAGAAAATAAAGAAGACAATCCCATTGAAAAAAGTAAAGTCGGCCATTTGGAGGAGGCATTATGAGGGAGCACATGCAATTATAGGCTAATGCTGACTCAGCTGTTCTCCAGCCTCACCACCACAGGGATAGTCATGATAATATGCAAAGAATGGAACCTCTCAATTCCCTGAAATTATAAGATGACTGAGCAAAATGCCCCGTTTCAAAAACCTATTCAACAGAAAAGAGGGTCTAAGGAATCTGATACATCAGAAGAATACTCAACCCCAATTGATTCTGATGATGATACCCTACCCCCACTAAGAGAAAACCTCGAAAACACCAATAAGCGGGAGTTGAATAAATCCTTTTTTACTCAAGATATGTCTTCTTCGATGATCGTCAGCTTCGTCAGCTGACTCAATAATACACAACCCCTCGCCAAATATTCCTACGCAAGCGACAAATCCCGAAAATGCATTGAGAATTTAAAGGGGCACCTGAATTACAGGCGTTATTGTCTTTGATTCCCTCCAAACAAGATCTGTTAATCTGGGAAAGAGCTGAAGGCATCTTGGCAGAAAGACCTTGCAGTAGTCCCAGGAAAAAGTTACAAAATTAGAAAAGAAGTCCAGGGTCTTGAAAAAATCAAAGGGCACAAGATGACAAACTAAGAGAGTTGACATATGTTACGGAATCCCTTAAAATTTCTCAAAAGATGGTGACCCTCAGATTGGACGACGTGGAAAATAGGTGCCGTCTTAATAATAAGGATCAGAGGGCTACCAGAAGAAATTAAAAACTGTTGACTTGTATGGAGCAGTATCTTTTTTTAACAAGATCCTGGAAAGGACCGCTGACACCCATTTGAGCTGGATAGGGGCACAGAGCACTAAAGCCCAAGGGGAAAGATATTAGAAGACCCAGGACATCATATGCAGGGTGCATTATACGCTCAAAAAGAAGATATTATGAGAAAGGCGGAGGAATCCAAAACATCGATTTTAATGGGACAAAGATTCAGCTCTTCGCGGATTTATCATTGCTTACCTTACGGCAAAGATCAACGCTCAGACCTCTAACGCAAAAATTGCAAGAAAGCAACATCCAGTACAAGTGGGGATTTCCTTTTTCTCTGTCGTAAGATTCAGGGAAACACCCTTACCTTGAGAGAACCAAAGATCTACCAGAGTTCCTCCAGCCTTAAATCTCCCAAATCTATATCTGCATGAGTGGTGCGATCTACAGGAGTCCATGATACTACCTCCACCCACCTACATCTCATCCAGGACCTGCTGAAAAGATGTCAACAGGAGACCGGACCTGCCACCCAGACCACGAAGAGAGGGGATAGGAAGTTGCCACGAGCCAACAACCCGGACCGCGCTGAGACCGCGTCGAGATCCTGTCCTTTTCAATAAGTAGTTTCCTGATTGTTTTTTCTCATTATGCCTGTCTTTCTCCTTAAAGTAGCAGAATGTGAATAGATTTTGATTTAGCCTTCCATTGACCATACTTTAATTTCTAGGCCTTACAAAGAGTAGGATAGACTTTAACAGCAAGGTCGCTTAGTTTGACGCCAGGCTGGTTCTATCCAGCTGAACTGTTTTTAGCACCATTTTACTTTATAAAAAGGTCATTATTCTTAGCCCAAATGTCATTTATAGGTTTCCCTGGATAATCACCTATTGAATTATTCCTTAACAAAGTACATTATAGGAGGTTTTCTTTGCCCTTTAAGTATCACTTGACTTTGTAGATCATTCTCCAAACTACGTTTGGATGTCATATAGGCCGACAGACTTATTTCTATCTCACATAGCCCAACAGCGTGCCAACTGACCTACATAGTGTGTCTTGCTTACCAAGACTTAGTGACAATTGTCCCATTTAGACCCAGGCGTTAATCAAGCTTTTTTTGTTAGTTTAGGTTTTTGGGAACTTCTTTGCTCTTTCTTTTCATTGAAAAATTATTAGATTGTTAGTGCTATAATCAACTTCTGATTTCTTTCCCGCTTTTTTCCCTCTTCCTCTACTAGCCCTCACCTTCCCTCTGCGGCTGATACACACAGAAGTTGGGTGCGGACACCTCAACCTCAACCTTGCTCCCTCATCAGATTCGTCTACTTAAGACATCCTCAGAGACAGAGAAGAATCACTAACACACTTCCAACTGTAAGTTTTAATCACACACACATGACAGCCTTAATTTTCTGCCCATTGACTTTCAACGGGTTTAAGTGCAGAAAAGCGTCAACATTTTTCTCTCACTTACATAAAAAAAAGCAAAATTATACTACTACAGGAACACACTCAAACAAGATAAAATCCAAACTTAACCAATAACAGATACTACAATTCCTGGTTTCACTCCACATCCATGGAGAAAAAGAACAAAGGGGTCTCTATAGGAATACATATAACACACTCCATTAAGATAATTGACAAACAAAATTGACCCAGAGGGTAGAATATATTCCTAACTGCAATCGCAGAAAAGACCCTCACAATAGCCAACATCTATGGCCCCCAATAGAATCAAAAACATTTCATCACAAGAACCTTAAAAGACCTCCACCTATTTCAAAAAGGAGACATCATATTGGGAGGAGACCTGATACGCCCCTAAATCCATACTAGATACATCCTCAGGGAAATCATACATCCCTTAAAAAAATCAGAGCCTTCACAAAACTCTGAGGGACCTCAAACTCTTGACACATGGAGGTTGATGATCCTGCCACTAAAGACTATACTTACTACTCTGCTCCCAAAACTCATACAGCAGAATCGATTTATTTTCGCCTCACACTCAGCTTTGAGCCCCTCAAAGAATGCATATAGGTAAATAATTCTCGGACCACGCCCCAACACTTTCATCCTTTACCTTTCTCCCAGCACTGAGATCATCCTACACATGGAAAAAATGAATCACTATTAGAAGACGTAGTTGCAGCTCTGCCTAAAAGACACCCTAGAATTTTCAAAGAAGCTCATGAAATTGACCCCACAGCAGCACCATTGAAATGGGAAGCTTTAAAGCTACGATTAGAGGCACTTTCATTTCACAAGGAGCTAGAATAAAAGAGAAAATGCAAAACATCAACAATCTCTCACAAAAATCCAAAACCTGGATTGACAAACAAACTTCGACATTGGCAAGGTATTGCAGGAACTTGAATTTTGCTAGGTAAAGTAAAAGATATTTTGCACGAAAAATATAAAAAGTAGTGCAAATTGCGGCAAAAACTTTTACTCCTGGTATTAATAAACCTAGTAAATACCTTGCCAGGCTCTTAAAAATAAGAGAATTCCAACATCATCCCATCCATAAGAACCCCTAGGGAAATCTCACACGATACGAAGTAATAGGGAGACATTTAGATCATACTAGACACCTTATACCAACTACCACCTGGGACCTAGCAAACCCATCACCACCAAACCGTAGCTCTTCATGAATACATTATTAGAACAAAACTTACCCTCAATACCCTGAAATAAAGCAAAATGGAGGAAAATTTTCAATTGAAGAAATTAAAGAAGTGATAAAAGCTCTCCCCCCAGGAAAAAGCCCAGGCCCAGATGGCTTCACAGGAAAATTCTATAGACAATTGAAGATCACCTCGCCCATACCTCATGAAATCTTTTAATTCCATATCCAACTCACAACAATTCCCTCCCTCCTTCCGGATGCCTTATTACGGTGATCCCAAAAGTAGGTAAAATCAGAACCTGGCAGCAATTACAGACCAATCTCTCTTTAAACATAGGACACTAAAATATTTGCAAAAATTATTGCAAACAGTGGTCACACTCCTCGAGTCTCTAGTTCAACCCGGACCAAGTCGGCTTCATTCCAAACAGGGAAGCTAAGGACATACTTTAGGGCGTTTTGCCTTGGCTAATTATATTCACACACTCAAAAAATCGCGCCTTGTTTTTGGCACTGGACGCGGAGAAGCATTCCAACCGGGTTGACTGGAGATTCATGGAGGCCACCCTAATGCAATAGGTTTAGGCCCCAACATCTTAGCAAAATTAAGTCCTTTATAATGCCCCTACAGCTAAAATTAGGATAAACGGAACTCTATTGAAAAGGTGACCATTAGGAATGGCACAAGACAGGGATGCCACTTTCACCTTCCTCCCTGTACGTGTTATGCATGGAGCACTTGCTAATGCATATCCAGAAAAACCCTGATTCACGGGCTAAAATAAGAGTACAGAACATCTCTGCTCAGCTTAAGCTGATGACTTCTCCTGTTTTTGTCAAATCCACATGTCTCCCTTCCATCCCTGATGGCCACTATTAAAGAATAAGCTTATTTAGTAATTACAACTCAACCCAACTAAATGTGAAGTCCTATGCTTAAACATTTCAGATAGAGACCAAAAAATCTGAAAGACAACTTTCCTTTTCAATGGTGCAAAAATCCCTCTTACCTGGCACATAAAAAACCATCTCCCATTAAGACTTATTGCAGAGAACTAAACCCGATTTTAAAAAAGATCAAGAGTCCTACCTTGATTGGGGGGAAAAGGGGTTCTCGTGGTGGAAGGAATTAATATACTAAAGATTAATGTCATTTCCAAGACTAGTGTCATCTGTTTAAGGCTGTCCCATGTCTCAGCACACATTTCTAGCAAAAATGACATCTCATTAACTAAATTTATCTGGTCAATAACACGTGCCAGACTGAATAAAAAAACACTAATCTCCCCTGTCAGAAGGGGCCTATCCTCCCCAGCTGCAAATTATACACAAGCTGCAGTATTAGAAAAGGTCATTTTTTCTCGGTCCCTTTAAGAGGTAGGAGTTAAACAAGCTTACCCGCACTGAGTTTCATTCCTACCACCTTAGGAAAAAAAGTCATTATTTTGAGGCTTAGAAGTCATTTCTGCAATAAATAGAAAATCAACGGCGTCTCTATTCAATTGTGTGGAGCGCATATCAGGTGGGTTTTCTCTGCCGGCTTAAGAGATACACGTGAAACTAAAGCCGATCCTGGGTGCCTAGGGTGCCTGTCATCCAATCCGCACTGAATTTCATTTCTAGCACATAGCCAAAAAATCGCCCCATTGACTTACATTGGAGTGCAGAAAAGGTCATTTTTTCTCGGTCCCTTTAAGAGGTAGGAGTTAAACAAGCTTAGGTCTGCGGTACCTTAGGAAAAAAAGTCATTATTTTGAGGCTTAGAAGTCATTTCTGCAATTCCCATAGAAAATCAACGGCGTCTCTATTCAATTGTGTGGAGCGCATATCAGGTGGGTTTTCTCTGCCGGCTTAAGAGATACACGTGAAACTAAAGCCGATCCTGTGTCTAGGGTGCCTGTCATCCAATCCGCACTGAATTTCATTTCTAGCACATAGAAAAATCGCCCCATTGACTTACATTGGAGTGCAGAAAAGGTCATTTTTTCTTCGGTCCCTTTAAGATAGGAGTTAAACAAGCTTAGGTCTGCGGTGCCTAGGGGGGACCCCATCCAGCCCGCACTGAGTTTCATTCCTACCACCTTAGGAAAAAAAGTCATTATTTTGAGGCTTAGAAGTCATTTCTGCAATTCCCAGAAAATCAACGGCGTCTCTATTCCCTTGTGTGGAGCGCATAGGTGTTTTCTCTGCCGGGTCTACGGAGCCCAAGCCGACCCATCCAGGCACTGTCATCCAATCCCACTGAATTTCTTAGGAGCAAATAGTCAAAAAATTTGCTTACTTACATTGGAATTCAGAATAGAAAATCAACCGTCTCTATTCAATTGTGTGGAGCGCAATCAGGTGGGTTTTCTCTGCCGGCTTAAGAGATACACGTGAAACTAAAGCCATACTGGGTGCCTAGGGTGCCTGTCATCCAATCCGCATTGAATTTCATTTCTAGCACATAGCCAAAAAATCGCCCCATTGACTTACATTGGAGTGCAGAAAAGGTCATTTTTTCTCGGTCCCTTTAAGAGGTAGGAGTTAAACAAGCTTAGGTCTGCGGTGCCCAGGGGGGACCCCATCCAGCCCGCACTGAGTTTCATTCCTACCACCTTAGGAAAAAAAGTCATTATTTTGAGGCTTAGAAGTCATTTCTGCAATTCCCATAGAAAATCAACGGCGTCTCTATTCAATTGTGTGGAGCGCATATCAGGTGGGTTTTCTCTGCCGGCTTAAGAGATACACGTGAAACTAAAGCCGATCCTGGGTGCCTAGGGTGCCTGTCATCCAATCCGCACTGAATTTCATTTCTAGCACATAGCCAAAAAATCGCCCCATTGACTTACATTGGAGTGCAGAAAAGGTCATTTTTTCTCGGTCCCTTTAAGAGGTAGGAGTTAAACAAGCTTAGGTCTGCGGTGCCCAGGGGGGACCCCATCCAGCCCGCACTGAGTTTCATTCCTACCACCTTAGGAAAAAAAGTCATTATTTTGAGGCTTAGAAGTCATTTCTGCAATTCCCATAGAAAATCAACGGCGTCTCTATTCAATTGTGTGGAGCGCATATCAGGTGGGTTTTCTCTGCCGGCTTAAGAGATACACGTGAAACTAAAGCCGATCCTGGGTGCCTAGGGTGCCTGTCATCCAATCCGCACTGAATTTCATTTCTAGCACATAGCCAAAAAATCGCCCCATTGACTTACATTGGAGTGCAGAAAAGGTCATTTTTTCTCGGTCCCTTTAAGAGGTAGGAGTTAAACAAGCTTAGGTCTGCGGTGCCCAGGGGGGACCCCATCCAGCCCGCACTGAGTTTCATTCCTACCACCTTAGGAAAAAAAGTCATTATTTTGAGGCTTAGAAGTCATTTCTGCAATTCCCATAGAAAATCAACGGCGTCTCTATTCAATTGTGTGGAGCGCATATCAGGTGGGTTTTCTCTGCCGGCTTAAGAGATACACGTGAAACTAAAGCCGATCCTGGGTGCCTAGGGTGCCTGTCATCCAATCCGCACTGAATTTCATTTCTAGCACATAGCCAAAAAATCGCCCCATTGACTTACATTGGAGTGCAGAAAAGGTCATTTTTTCTCGGTCCCTTTAAGAGGTAGGAGTTAAACAAGCTTAGGTCTGCGGTGCCCAGGGGGGACCCCATCCAGCCCGCACTGAGTTTCATTCCTACCACCTTAGGAAAAAAAGTCATTATTTTGAGGCTTAGAAGTCATTTCTGCAATTCCCATAGAAAATCAACGGCGTCTCTATTCAATTGTGTGGAGCGCATATCAGGTGGGTTTTCTCTGCCGGCTTAAGAGATACACGTGAAACTAAAGCCGATCCTGGGTGCCTAGGGTGCCTGTCATCCAATCCGCACTGAATTTCATTTCTAGCACATAGCCAAAAAATCGCCCCATTGACTTACATTGGAGTGCAGAAAAGGTCATTTTTTCTCGGTCCCTTTAAGAGGTAGGAGTTAAACAAGCTTAGGTCTGCGGTGCCCAGGGGGGACCCCATCCAGCCCGCACTGAGTTTCATTCCTACCACCTTAGGAAAAAAAGTCATTATTTTGAGGCTTAGAAGTCATTTCTGCAATTCCCATAGAAAATCAACGGCGTCTCTATTCAATTGTGTGGAGCGCATATCAGGTGGGTTTTCTCTGCCGGCTTAAGAGATACACGTGAAACTAAAGCCGATCCTGGGTGCCTAGGGTGCCTGTCATCCAATCCGCACTGAATTTCATTTCTAGCACATAGCCAAAAAATCGCCCCATTGACTTACATTGGAGTGCAGAAAAGGTCATTTTTTCTCGGTCCCTTTAAGAGGTAGGAGTTAAACAAGCTTAGGTCTGCGGTGCCCAGGGGGGACCCCATCCAGCCCGCACTGAGTTTCATTCCTACCACCTTAGGAAAAAAAGTCATTATTTTGAGGCTTAGAAGTCATTTCTGCAATTCCCATAGAAAATCAACGGCGTCTCTATTCAATTGTGTGGAGCGCATATCAGGTGGGTTTTCTCTGCCGGCTTAAGAGATACACGTGAAACTAAAGCCGATCCTGGGTGCCTAGGGTGCCTGTCATCCAATCCGCACTGAATTTCATTTCTAGCACATAGCCAAAAAATCGCCCCATTGACTTACATTGGAGTGCAGAAAAGGTCATTTTTTCTCGGTCCCTTTAAGAGGTAGGAGTTAAACAAGCTTAGGTCTGCGGTGCCCAGGGGGGACCCCATCCAGCCCGCACTGAGTTTCATTCCTACCACCTTAGGAAAAAAAGTCATTATTTTGAGGCTTAGAAGTCATTTCTGCAATTCCCATAGAAAATCAACGGCGTCTCTATTCAATTGTGTGGAGCGCATATCAGGTGGGTTTTCTCTGCCGGCTTAAGAGATACACGTGAAACTAAAGCCGATCCTGGGTGCCTAGGGTGCCTGTCATCCAATCCGCACTGAATTTCATTTCTAGCACATAGCCAAAAAATCGCCCCATTGACTTACATTGGAGTGCAGAAAAGGTCATTTTTTCTCGGTCCCTTTAAGAGGTAGGAGTTAAACAAGCTTAGGTCTGCGGTGCCCAGGGGGGACCCCATCCAGCCCGCACTGAGTTTCATTCCTACCACCTTAGGAAAAAAAGTCATTATTTTGAGGCTTAGAAGTCATTTCTGCAATTCCCATAGAAAATCAACGGCGTCTCTATTCAATTGTGTGGAGCGCATATCAGGTGGGTTTTCTCTGCCGGCTTAAGAGATACACGTGAAACTAAAGCCGATCCTGGGTGCCTAGGGTGCCTGTCATCCAATCCGCACTGAATTTCATTTCTAGCACATAGCCAAAAAATCGCCCCATTGACTTACATTGGAGTGCAGAAAAGGTCATTTTTTCTCGGTCCCTTTAAGAGGTAGGAGTTAAACAAGCTTAGGTCTGCGGTGCCCAGGGGGGACCCCATCCAGCCCGCACTGAGTTTCATTCCTACCACCTTAGGAAAAAAAGTCATTATTTTGAGGCTTAGAAGTCATTTCTGCAATTCCCATAGAAAATCAACGGCGTCTCTATTCAATTGTGTGGAGCGCATATCAGGTGGGTTTTCTCTGCCGGCTTAAGAGATACACGTGAAACTAAAGCCGATCCTGGGTGCCTAGGGTGCCTGTCATCCAATCCGCACTGAATTTCATTTCTAGCACATAGCCAAAAAATCGCCCCATTGACTTACATTGGAGTGCAGAAAAGGTCATTTTTTCTCGGTCCCTTTAAGAGGTAGGAGTTAAACAAGCTTAGGTCTGCGGTGCCCAGGGGGGACCCCATCCAGCCCGCACTGAGTTTCATTCCTACCACCTTAGGAAAAAAAGTCATTATTTTGAGGCTTAGAAGTCATTTCTGCAATTCCCATAGAAAATCAACGGCGTCTCTATTCAATTGTGTGGAGCGCATATCAGGTGGGTTTTCTCTGCCGGCTTAAGAGATACACGTGAAACTAAAGCCGATCCTGGGTGCCTAGGGTGCCTGTCATCCAATCCGCACTGAATTTCATTTCTAGCACATAGCCAAAAAATCGCCCCATTGACTTACATTGGAGTGCAGAAAAGGTCATTTTTTCTCGGTCCCTTTAAGAGGTAGGAGTTAAACAAGCTTAGGTCTGCGGTGCCCAGGGGGGACCCCATCCAGCCCGCACTGAGTTTCATTCCTACCACCTTAGGAAAAAAAGTCATTATTTTGAGGCTTAGAAGTCATTTCTGCAATTCCCATAGAAAATCAACGGCGTCTCTATTCAATTGTGTGGAGCGCATATCAGGTGGGTTTTCTCTGCCGGCTTAAGAGATACACGTGAAACTAAAGCCGATCCTGGGTGCCTAGGGTGCCTGTCATCCAATCCGCACTGAATTTCATTTCTAGCACATAGCCAAAAAATCGCCCCATTGACTTACATTGGAGTGCAGAAAAGGTCATTTTTTCTCGGTCCCTTTAAGAGGTAGGAGTTAAACAAGCTTAGGTCTGCGGTGCCCAGGGGGGACCCCATCCAGCCCGCACTGAGTTTCATTCCTACCACCTTAGGAAAAAAAGTCATTATTTTGAGGCTTAGAAGTCATTTCTGCAATTCCCATAGAAAATCAACGGCGTCTCTATTCAATTGTGTGGAGCGCATATCAGGTGGGTTTTCTCTGCCGGCTTAAGAGATACACGTGAAACTAAAGCCGATCCTGGGTGCCTAGGGTGCCTGTCATCCAATCCGCACTGAATTTCATTTCTAGCACATAGCCAAAAAATCGCCCCATTGACTTACATTGGAGTGCAGAAAAGGTCATTTTTTCTCGGTCCCTTTAAGAGGTAGGAGTTAAACAAGCTTAGGTCTGCGGTGCCCAGGGGGGACCCCATCCAGCCCGCACTGAGTTTCATTCCTACCACCTTAGGAAAAAAAGTCATTATTTTGAGGCTTAGAAGTCATTTCTGCAATTCCCATAGAAAATCAACGGCGTCTCTATTCAATTGTGTGGAGCGCATATCAGGTGGGTTTTCTCTGCCGGCTTAAGAGATACACGTGAAACTAAAGCCGATCCTGGGTGCCTAGGGTGCCTGTCATCCAATCCGCACTGAATTTCATTTCTAGCACATAGCCAAAAAATCGCCCCATTGACTTACATTGGAGTGCAGAAAAGGTCATTTTTTCTCGGTCCCTTTAAGAGGTAGGAGTTAAACAAGCTTAGGTCTGCGGTGCCCAGGGGGGACCCCATCCAGCCCGCACTGAGTTTCATTCCTACCACCTTAGGAAAAAAAGTCATTATTTTGAGGCTTAGAAGTCATTTCTGCAATTCCCATAGAAAATCAACGGCGTCTCTATTCAATTGTGTGGAGCGCATATCAGGTGGGTTTTCTCTGCCGGCTTAAGAGATACACGTGAAACTAAAGCCGATCCTGGGTGCCTAGGGTGCCTGTCATCCAATCCGCACTGAATTTCATTTCTAGCACATAGCCAAAAAATCGCCCCATTGACTTACATTGGAGTGCAGAAAAGGTCATTTTTTCTCGGTCCCTTTAAGAGGTAGGAGTTAAACAAGCTTAGGTCTGCGGTGCCCAGGGGGGACCCCATCCAGCCCGCACTGAGTTTCATTCCTACCACCTTAGGAAAAAAAGTCATTATTTTGAGGCTTAGAAGTCATTTCTGCAATTCCCATAGAAAATCAACGGCGTCTCTATTCAATTGTGTGGAGCGCATATCAGGTGGGTTTTCTCTGCCGGCTTAAGAGATACACGTGAAACTAAAGCCGATCCTGGGTGCCTAGGGTGCCTGTCATCCAATCCGCACTGAATTTCATTTCTAGCACATAGCCAAAAAATCGCCCCATTGACTTACATTGGAGTGCAGAAAAGGTCATTTTTTCTCGGTCCCTTTAAGAGGTAGGAGTTAAACAAGCTTAGGTCTGCGGTGCCCAGGGGGGACCCCATCCAGCCCGCACTGAGTTTCATTCCTACCACCTTAGGAAAAAAAGTCATTATTTTGAGGCTTAGAAGTCATTTCTGCAATTCCCATAGAAAATCAACGGCGTCTCTATTCAATTGTGTGGAGCGCATATCAGGTGGGTTTTCTCTGCCGGCTTAAGAGATACACGTGAAACTAAAGCCGATCCTGGGTGCCTAGGGTGCCTGTCATCCAATCCGCACTGAATTTCATTTCTAGCACATAGCCAAAAAATCGCCCCATTGACTTACATTGGAGTGCAGAAAAGGTCATTTTTTCTCGGTCCCTTTAAGAGGTAGGAGTTAAACAAGCTTAGGTCTGCGGTGCCCAGGGGGGACCCCATCCAGCCCGCACTGAGTTTCATTCCTACCACCTTAGGAAAAAAAGTCATTATTTTGAGGCTTAGAAGTCATTTCTGCAATTCCCATAGAAAATCAACGGCGTCTCTATTCAATTGTGTGGAGCGCATATCAGGTGGGTTTTCTCTGCCGGCTTAAGAGATACACGTGAAACTAAAGCCGATCCTGGGTGCCTAGGGTGCCTGTCATCCAATCCGCACTGAATTTCATTTCTAGCACATAGCCAAAAAATCGCCCCATTGACTTACATTGGAGTGCAGAAAAGGTCATTTTTTCTCGGTCCCTTTAAGAGGTAGGAGTTAAACAAGCTTAGGTCTGCGGTGCCCAGGGGGGACCCCATCCAGCCCGCACTGAGTTTCATTCCTACCACCTTAGGAAAAAAAGTCATTATTTTGAGGCTTAGAAGTCATTTCTGCAATTCCCATAGAAAATCAACGGCGTCTCTATTCAATTGTGTGGAGCGCATATCAGGTGGGTTTTCTCTGCCGGCTTAAGAGATACACGTGAAACTAAAGCCGATCCTGGGTGCCTAGGGTGCCTGTCATCCAATCCGCACTGAATTTCATTTCTAGCACATAGCCAAAAAATCGCCCCATTGACTTACATTGGAGTGCAGAAAAGGTCATTTTTTCTCGGTCCCTTTAAGAGGTAGGAGTTAAACAAGCTTAGGTCTGCGGTGCCCAGGGGGGACCCCATCCAGCCCGCACTGAGTTTCATTCCTACCACCTTAGGAAAAAAAGTCATTATTTTGAGGCTTAGAAGTCATTTCTGCAATTCCCATAGAAAATCAACGGCGTCTCTATTCAATTGTGTGGAGCGCATATCAGGTGGGTTTTCTCTGCCGGCTTAAGAGATACACGTGAAACTAAAGCCGATCCTGGGTGCCTAGGGTGCCTGTCATCCAATCCGCACTGAATTTCATTTCTAGCACATAGCCAAAAAATCGCCCCATTGACTTACATTGGAGTGCAGAAAAGGTCATTTTTTCTCGGTCCCTTTAAGAGGTAGGAGTTAAACAAGCTTAGGTCTGCGGTGCCCAGGGGGGACCCCATCCAGCCCGCACTGAGTTTCATTCCTACCACCTTAGGAAAAAAAGTCATTATTTTGAGGCTTAGAAGTCATTTCTGCAATTCCCATAGAAAATCAACGGCGTCTCTATTCAATTGTGTGGAGCGCATATCAGGTGGGTTTTCTCTGCCGGCTTAAGAGATACACGTGAAACTAAAGCCGATCCTGGGTGCCTAGGGTGCCTGTCATCCAATCCGCACTGAATTTCATTTCTAGCACATAGCCAAAAAATCGCCCCATTGACTTACATTGGAGTGCAGAAAAGGTCATTTTTTCTCGGTCCCTTTAAGAGGTAGGAGTTAAACAAGCTTAGGTCTGCGGTGCCCAGGGGGGACCCCATCCAGCCCGCACTGAGTTTCATTCCTACCACCTTAGGAAAAAAAGTCATTATTTTGAGGCTTAGAAGTCATTTCTGCAATTCCCATAGAAAATCAACGGCGTCTCTATTCAATTGTGTGGAGCGCATATCAGGTGGGTTTTCTCTGCCGGCTTAAGAGATACACGTGAAACTAAAGCCGATCCTGGGTGCCTAGGGTGCCTGTCATCCAATCCGCACTGAATTTCATTTCTAGCACATAGCCAAAAAATCGCCCCATTGACTTACATTGGAGTGCAGAAAAGGTCATTTTTTCTCGGTCCCTTTAAGAGGTAGGAGTTAAACAAGCTTAGGTCTGCGGTGCCCAGGGGGGACCCCATCCAGCCCGCACTGAGTTTCATTCCTACCACCTTAGGAAAAAAAGTCATTATTTTGAGGCTTAGAAGTCATTTCTGCAATTCCCATAGAAAATCAACGGCGTCTCTATTCAATTGTGTGGAGCGCATATCAGGTGGGTTTTCTCTGCCGGCTTAAGAGATACACGTGAAACTAAAGCCGATCCTGGGTGCCTAGGGTGCCTGTCATCCAATCCGCACTGAATTTCATTTCTAGCACATAGCCAAAAAATCGCCCCATTGACTTACATTGGAGTGCAGAAAAGGTCATTTTTTCTCGGTCCCTTTAAGAGGTAGGAGTTAAACAAGCTTAGGTCTGCGGTGCCCAGGGGGGACCCCATCCAGCCCGCACTGAGTTTCATTCCTACCACCTTAGGAAAAAAAGTCATTATTTTGAGGCTTAGAAGTCATTTCTGCAATTCCCATAGAAAATCAACGGCGTCTCTATTCAATTGTGTGGAGCGCATATCAGGTGGGTTTTCTCTGCCGGCTTAAGAGATACACGTGAAACTAAAGCCGATCCTGGGTGCCTAGGGTGCCTGTCATCCAATCCGCACTGAATTTCATTTCTAGCACATAGCCAAAAAATCGCCCCATTGACTTACATTGGAGTGCAGAAAAGGTCATTTTTTCTCGGTCCCTTTAAGAGGTAGGAGTTAAACAAGCTTAGGTCTGCGGTGCCCAGGGGGGACCCCATCCAGCCCGCACTGAGTTTCATTCCTACCACCTTAGGAAAAAAAGTCATTATTTTGAGGCTTAGAAGTCATTTCTGCAATTCCCATAGAAAATCAACGGCGTCTCTATTCAATTGTGTGGAGCGCATATCAGGTGGGTTTTCTCTGCCGGCTTAAGAGATACACGTGAAACTAAAGCCGATCCTGGGTGCCTAGGGTGCCTGTCATCCAATCCGCACTGAATTTCATTTCTAGCACATAGCCAAAAAATCGCCCCATTGACTTACATTGGAGTGCAGAAAAGGTCATTTTTTCTCGGTCCCTTTAAGAGGTAGGAGTTAAACAAGCTTAGGTCTGCGGTGCCCAGGGGGGACCCCATCCAGCCCGCACTGAGTTTCATTCCTACCACCTTAGGAAAAAAAGTCATTATTTTGAGGCTTAGAAGTCATTTCTGCAATTCCCATAGAAAATCAACGGCGTCTCTATTCAATTGTGTGGAGCGCATATCAGGTGGGTTTTCTCTGCCGGCTTAAGAGATACACGTGAAACTAAAGCCGATCCTGGGTGCCTAGGGTGCCTGTCATCCAATCCGCACTGAATTTCATTTCTAGCACATAGCCAAAAAATCGCCCCATTGACTTACATTGGAGTGCAGAAAAGGTCATTTTTTCTCGGTCCCTTTAAGAGGTAGGAGTTAAACAAGCTTAGGTCTGCGGTGCCCAGGGGGGACCCCATCCAGCCCGCACTGAGTTTCATTCCTACCACCTTAGGAAAAAAAGTCATTATTTTGAGGCTTAGAAGTCATTTCTGCAATTCCCATAGAAAATCAACGGCGTCTCTATTCAATTGTGTGGAGCGCATATCAGGTGGGTTTTCTCTGCCGGCTTAAGAGATACACGTGAAACTAAAGCCGATCCTGGGTGCCTAGGGTGCCTGTCATCCAATCCGCACTGAATTTCATTTCTAGCACATAGCCAAAAAATCGCCCCATTGACTTACATTGGAGTGCAGAAAAGGTCATTTTTTCTCGGTCCCTTTAAGAGGTAGGAGTTAAACAAGCTTAGGTCTGCGGTGCCCAGGGGGGACCCCATCCAGCCCGCACTGAGTTTCATTCCTACCACCTTAGGAAAAAAAGTCATTATTTTGAGGCTTAGAAGTCATTTCTGCAATTCCCATAGAAAATCAACGGCGTCTCTATTCAATTGTGTGGAGCGCATATCAGGTGGGTTTTCTCTGCCGGCTTAAGAGATACACGTGAAACTAAAGCCGATCCTGGGTGCCTAGGGTGCCTGTCATCCAATCCGCACTGAATTTCATTTCTAGCACATAGCCAAAAAATCGCCCCATTGACTTACATTGGAGTGCAGAAAAGGTCATTTTTTCTCGGTCCCTTTAAGAGGTAGGAGTTAAACAAGCTTAGGTCTGCGGTGCCCAGGGGGGACCCCATCCAGCCCGCACTGAGTTTCATTCCTACCACCTTAGGAAAAAAAGTCATTATTTTGAGGCTTAGAAGTCATTTCTGCAATTCCCATAGAAAATCAACGGCGTCTCTATTCAATTGTGTGGAGCGCATATCAGGTGGGTTTTCTCTGCCGGCTTAAGAGATACACGTGAAACTAAAGCCGATCCTGGGTGCCTAGGGTGCCTGTCATCCAATCCGCACTGAATTTCATTTCTAGCACATAGCCAAAAAATCGCCCCATTGACTTACATTGGAGTGCAGAAAAGGTCATTTTTTCTCGGTCCCTTTAAGAGGTAGGAGTTAAACAAGCTTAGGTCTGCGGTGCCCAGGGGGGACCCCATCCAGCCCGCACTGAGTTTCATTCCTACCACCTTAGGAAAAAAAGTCATTATTTTGAGGCTTAGAAGTCATTTCTGCAATTCCCATAGAAAATCAACGGCGTCTCTATTCAATTGTGTGGAGCGCATATCAGGTGGGTTTTCTCTGCCGGCTTAAGAGATACACGTGAAACTAAAGCCGATCCTGGGTGCCTAGGGTGCCTGTCATCCAATCCGCACTGAATTTCATTTCTAGCACATAGCCAAAAAATCGCCCCATTGACTTACATTGGAGTGCAGAAAAGGTCATTTTTTCTCGGTCCCTTTAAGAGGTAGGAGTTAAACAAGCTTAGGTCTGCGGTGCCCAGGGGGGACCCCATCCAGCCCGCACTGAGTTTCATTCCTACCACCTTAGGAAAAAAAGTCATTATTTTGAGGCTTAGAAGTCATTTCTGCAATTCCCATAGAAAATCAACGGCGTCTCTATTCAATTGTGTGGAGCGCATATCAGGTGGGTTTTCTCTGCCGGCTTAAGAGATACACGTGAAACTAAAGCCGATCCTGGGTGCCTAGGGTGCCTGTCATCCAATCCGCACTGAATTTCATTTCTAGCACATAGCCAAAAAATCGCCCCATTGACTTACATTGGAGTGCAGAAAAGGTCATTTTTTCTCGGTCCCTTTAAGAGGTAGGAGTTAAACAAGCTTAGGTCTGCGGTGCCCAGGGGGGACCCCATCCAGCCCGCACTGAGTTTCATTCCTACCACCTTAGGAAAAAAAGTCATTATTTTGAGGCTTAGAAGTCATTTCTGCAATTCCCATAGAAAATCAACGGCGTCTCTATTCAATTGTGTGGAGCGCATATCAGGTGGGTTTTCTCTGCCGGCTTAAGAGATACACGTGAAACTAAAGCCGATCCTGGGTGCCTAGGGTGCCTGTCATCCAATCCGCACTGAATTTCATTTCTAGCACATAGCCAAAAAATCGCCCCATTGACTTACATTGGAGTGCAGAAAAGGTCATTTTTTCTCGGTCCCTTTAAGAGGTAGGAGTTAAACAAGCTTAGGTCTGCGGTGCCCAGGGGGGACCCCATCCAGCCCGCACTGAGTTTCATTCCTACCACCTTAGGAAAAAAAGTCATTATTTTGAGGCTTAGAAGTCATTTCTGCAATTCCCATAGAAAATCAACGGCGTCTCTATTCAATTGTGTGGAGCGCATATCAGGTGGGTTTTCTCTGCCGGCTTAAGAGATACACGTGAAACTAAAGCCGATCCTGGGTGCCTAGGGTGCCTGTCATCCAATCCGCACTGAATTTCATTTCTAGCACATAGCCAAAAAATCGCCCCATTGACTTACATTGGAGTGCAGAAAAGGTCATTTTTTCTCGGTCCCTTTAAGAGGTAGGAGTTAAACAAGCTTAGGTCTGCGGTGCCCAGGGGGGACCCCATCCAGCCCGCACTGAGTTTCATTCCTACCACCTTAGGAAAAAAAGTCATTATTTTGAGGCTTAGAAGTCATTTCTGCAATTCCCATAGAAAATCAACGGCGTCTCTATTCAATTGTGTGGAGCGCATATCAGGTGGGTTTTCTCTGCCGGCTTAAGAGATACACGTGAAACTAAAGCCGATCCTGGGTGCCTAGGGTGCCTGTCATCCAATCCGCACTGAATTTCATTTCTAGCACATAGCCAAAAAATCGCCCCATTGACTTACATTGGAGTGCAGAAAAGGTCATTTTTTCTCGGTCCCTTTAAGAGGTAGGAGTTAAACAAGCTTAGGTCTGCGGTGCCCAGGGGGGACCCCATCCAGCCCGCACTGAGTTTCATTCCTACCACCTTAGGAAAAAAAGTCATTATTTTGAGGCTTAGAAGTCATTTCTGCAATTCCCATAGAAAATCAACGGCGTCTCTATTCAATTGTGTGGAGCGCATATCAGGTGGGTTTTCTCTGCCGGCTTAAGAGATACACGTGAAACTAAAGCCGATCCTGGGTGCCTAGGGTGCCTGTCATCCAATCCGCACTGAATTTCATTTCTAGCACATAGCCAAAAAATCGCCCCATTGACTTACATTGGAGTGCAGAAAAGGTCATTTTTTCTCGGTCCCTTTAAGAGGTAGGAGTTAAACAAGCTTAGGTCTGCGGTGCCCAGGGGGGACCCCATCCAGCCCGCACTGAGTTTCATTCCTACCACCTTAGGAAAAAAAGTCATTATTTTGAGGCTTAGAAGTCATTTCTGCAATTCCCATAGAAAATCAACGGCGTCTCTATTCAATTGTGTGGAGCGCATATCAGGTGGGTTTTCTCTGCCGGCTTAAGAGATACACGTGAAACTAAAGCCGATCCTGGGTGCCTAGGGTGCCTGTCATCCAATCCGCACTGAATTTCATTTCTAGCACATAGCCAAAAAATCGCCCCATTGACTTACATTGGAGTGCAGAAAAGGTCATTTTTTCTCGGTCCCTTTAAGAGGTAGGAGTTAAACAAGCTTAGGTCTGCGGTGCCCAGGGGGGACCCCATCCAGCCCGCACTGAGTTTCATTCCTACCACCTTAGGAAAAAAAGTCATTATTTTGAGGCTTAGAAGTCATTTCTGCAATTCCCATAGAAAATCAACGGCGTCTCTATTCAATTGTGTGGAGCGCATATCAGGTGGGTTTTCTCTGCCGGCTTAAGAGATACACGTGAAACTAAAGCCGATCCTGGGTGCCTAGGGTGCCTGTCATCCAATCCGCACTGAATTTCATTTCTAGCACATAGCCAAAAAATCGCCCCATTGACTTACATTGGAGTGCAGAAAAGGTCATTTTTTCTCGGTCCCTTTAAGAGGTAGGAGTTAAACAAGCTTAGGTCTGCGGTGCCCAGGGGGGACCCCATCCAGCCCGCACTGAGTTTCATTCCTACCACCTTAGGAAAAAAAGTCATTATTTTGAGGCTTAGAAGTCATTTCTGCAATTCCCATAGAAAATCAACGGCGTCTCTATTCAATTGTGTGGAGCGCATATCAGGTGGGTTTTCTCTGCCGGCTTAAGAGATACACGTGAAACTAAAGCCGATCCTGGGTGCCTAGGGTGCCTGTCATCCAATCCGCACTGAATTTCATTTCTAGCACATAGCCAAAAAATCGCCCCATTGACTTACATTGGAGTGCAGAAAAGGTCATTTTTTCTCGGTCCCTTTAAGAGGTAGGAGTTAAACAAGCTTAGGTCTGCGGTGCCCAGGGGGGACCCCATCCAGCCCGCACTGAGTTTCATTCCTACCACCTTAGGAAAAAAAGTCATTATTTTGAGGCTTAGAAGTCATTTCTGCAATTCCCATAGAAAATCAACGGCGTCTCTATTCAATTGTGTGGAGCGCATATCAGGTGGGTTTTCTCTGCCGGCTTAAGAGATACACGTGAAACTAAAGCCGATCCTGGGTGCCTAGGGTGCCTGTCATCCAATCCGCACTGAATTTCATTTCTAGCACATAGCCAAAAAATCGCCCCATTGACTTACATTGGAGTGCAGAAAAGGTCATTTTTTCTCGGTCCCTTTAAGAGGTAGGAGTTAAACAAGCTTAGGTCTGCGGTGCCCAGGGGGGACCCCATCCAGCCCGCACTGAGTTTCATTCCTACCACCTTAGGAAAAAAAGTCATTATTTTGAGGCTTAGAAGTCATTTCTGCAATTCCCATAGAAAATCAACGGCGTCTCTATTCAATTGTGTGGAGCGCATATCAGGTGGGTTTTCTCTGCCGGCTTAAGAGATACACGTGAAACTAAAGCCGATCCTGGGTGCCTAGGGTGCCTGTCATCCAATCCGCACTGAATTTCATTTCTAGCACATAGCCAAAAAATCGCCCCATTGACTTACATTGGAGTGCAGAAAAGGTCATTTTTTCTCGGTCCCTTTAAGAGGTAGGAGTTAAACAAGCTTAGGTCTGCGGTGCCCAGGGGGGACCCCATCCAGCCCGCACTGAGTTTCATTCCTACCACCTTAGGAAAAAAAGTCATTATTTTGAGGCTTAGAAGTCATTTCTGCAATTCCCATAGAAAATCAACGGCGTCTCTATTCAATTGTGTGGAGCGCATATCAGGTGGGTTTTCTCTGCCGGCTTAAGAGATACACGTGAAACTAAAGCCGATCCTGGGTGCCTAGGGTGCCTGTCATCCAATCCGCACTGAATTTCATTTCTAGCACATAGCCAAAAAATCGCCCCATTGACTTACATTGGAGTGCAGAAAAGGTCATTTTTTCTCGGTCCCTTTAAGAGGTAGGAGTTAAACAAGCTTAGGTCTGCGGTGCCCAGGGGGGACCCCATCCAGCCCGCACTGAGTTTCATTCCTACCACCTTAGGAAAAAAAGTCATTATTTTGAGGCTTAGAAGTCATTTCTGCAATTCCCATAGAAAATCAACGGCGTCTCTATTCAATTGTGTGGAGCGCATATCAGGTGGGTTTTCTCTGCCGGCTTAAGAGATACACGTGAAACTAAAGCCGATCCTGGGTGCCTAGGGTGCCTGTCATCCAATCCGCACTGAATTTCATTTCTAGCACATAGCCAAAAAATCGCCCCATTGACTTACATTGGAGTGCAGAAAAGGTCATTTTTTCTCGGTCCCTTTAAGAGGTAGGAGTTAAACAAGCTTAGGTCTGCGGTGCCCAGGGGGGACCCCATCCAGCCCGCACTGAGTTTCATTCCTACCACCTTAGGAAAAAAAGTCATTATTTTGAGGCTTAGAAGTCATTTCTGCAATTCCCATAGAAAATCAACGGCGTCTCTATTCAATTGTGTGGAGCGCATATCAGGTGGGTTTTCTCTGCCGGCTTAAGAGATACACGTGAAACTAAAGCCGATCCTGGGTGCCTAGGGTGCCTGTCATCCAATCCGCACTGAATTTCATTTCTAGCACATAGCCAAAAAATCGCCCCATTGACTTACATTGGAGTGCAGAAAAGGTCATTTTTTCTCGGTCCCTTTAAGAGGTAGGAGTTAAACAAGCTTAGGTCTGCGGTGCCCAGGGGGGACCCCATCCAGCCCGCACTGAGTTTCATTCCTACCACCTTAGGAAAAAAAGTCATTATTTTGAGGCTTAGAAGTCATTTCTGCAATTCCCATAGAAAATCAACGGCGTCTCTATTCAATTGTGTGGAGCGCATATCAGGTGGGTTTTCTCTGCCGGCTTAAGAGATACACGTGAAACTAAAGCCGATCCTGGGTGCCTAGGGTGCCTGTCATCCAATCCGCACTGAATTTCATTTCTAGCACATAGCCAAAAAATCGCCCCATTGACTTACATTGGAGTGCAGAAAAGGTCATTTTTTCTCGGTCCCTTTAAGAGGTAGGAGTTAAACAAGCTTAGGTCTGCGGTGCCCAGGGGGGACCCCATCCAGCCCGCACTGAGTTTCATTCCTACCACCTTAGGAAAAAAAGTCATTATTTTGAGGCTTAGAAGTCATTTCTGCAATTCCCATAGAAAATCAACGGCGTCTCTATTCAATTGTGTGGAGCGCATATCAGGTGGGTTTTCTCTGCCGGCTTAAGAGATACACGTGAAACTAAAGCCGATCCTGGGTGCCTAGGGTGCCTGTCATCCAATCCGCACTGAATTTCATTTCTAGCACATAGCCAAAAAATCGCCCCATTGACTTACATTGGAGTGCAGAAAAGGTCATTTTTTCTCGGTCCCTTTAAGAGGTAGGAGTTAAACAAGCTTAGGTCTGCGGTGCCCAGGGGGGACCCCATCCAGCCCGCACTGAGTTTCATTCCTACCACCTTAGGAAAAAAAGTCATTATTTTGAGGCTTAGAAGTCATTTCTGCAATTCCCATAGAAAATCAACGGCGTCTCTATTCAATTGTGTGGAGCGCATATCAGGTGGGTTTTCTCTGCCGGCTTAAGAGATACACGTGAAACTAAAGCCGATCCTGGGTGCCTAGGGTGCCTGTCATCCAATCCGCACTGAATTTCATTTCTAGCACATAGCCAAAAAATCGCCCCATTGACTTACATTGGAGTGCAGAAAAGGTCATTTTTTCTCGGTCCCTTTAAGAGGTAGGAGTTAAACAAGCTTAGGTCTGCGGTGCCCAGGGGGGACCCCATCCAGCCCGCACTGAGTTTCATTCCTACCACCTTAGGAAAAAAAGTCATTATTTTGAGGCTTAGAAGTCATTTCTGCAATTCCCATAGAAAATCAACGGCGTCTCTATTCAATTGTGTGGAGCGCATATCAGGTGGGTTTTCTCTGCCGGCTTAAGAGATACACGTGAAACTAAAGCCGATCCTGGGTGCCTAGGGTGCCTGTCATCCAATCCGCACTGAATTTCATTTCTAGCACATAGCCAAAAAATCGCCCCATTGACTTACATTGGAGTGCAGAAAAGGTCATTTTTTCTCGGTCCCTTTAAGAGGTAGGAGTTAAACAAGCTTAGGTCTGCGGTGCCCAGGGGGGACCCCATCCAGCCCGCACTGAGTTTCATTCCTACCACCTTAGGAAAAAAAGTCATTATTTTGAGGCTTAGAAGTCATTTCTGCAATTCCCATAGAAAATCAACGGCGTCTCTATTCAATTGTGTGGAGCGCATATCAGGTGGGTTTTCTCTGCCGGCTTAAGAGATACACGTGAAACTAAAGCCGATCCTGGGTGCCTAGGGTGCCTGTCATCCAATCCGCACTGAATTTCATTTCTAGCACATAGCCAAAAAATCGCCCCATTGACTTACATTGGAGTGCAGAAAAGGTCATTTTTTCTCGGTCCCTTTAAGAGGTAGGAGTTAAACAAGCTTAGGTCTGCGGTGCCCAGGGGGGACCCCATCCAGCCCGCACTGAGTTTCATTCCTACCACCTTAGGAAAAAAAGTCATTATTTTGAGGCTTAGAAGTCATTTCTGCAATTCCCATAGAAAATCAACGGCGTCTCTATTCAATTGTGTGGAGCGCATATCAGGTGGGTTTTCTCTGCCGGCTTAAGAGATACACGTGAAACTAAAGCCGATCCTGGGTGCCTAGGGTGCCTGTCATCCAATCCGCACTGAATTTCATTTCTAGCACATAGCCAAAAAATCGCCCCATTGACTTACATTGGAGTGCAGAAAAGGTCATTTTTTCTCGGTCCCTTTAAGAGGTAGGAGTTAAACAAGCTTAGGTCTGCGGTGCCCAGGGGGGACCCCATCCAGCCCGCACTGAGTTTCATTCCTACCACCTTAGGAAAAAAAGTCATTATTTTGAGGCTTAGAAGTCATTTCTGCAATTCCCATAGAAAATCAACGGCGTCTCTATTCAATTGTGTGGAGCGCATATCAGGTGGGTTTTCTCTGCCGGCTTAAGAGATACACGTGAAACTAAAGCCGATCCTGGGTGCCTAGGGTGCCTGTCATCCAATCCGCACTGAATTTCATTTCTAGCACATAGCCAAAAAATCGCCCCATTGACTTACATTGGAGTGCAGAAAAGGTCATTTTTTCTCGGTCCCTTTAAGAGGTAGGAGTTAAACAAGCTTAGGTCTGCGGTGCCCAGGGGGGACCCCATCCAGCCCGCACTGAGTTTCATTCCTACCACCTTAGGAAAAAAAGTCATTATTTTGAGGCTTAGAAGTCATTTCTGCAATTCCCATAGAAAATCAACGGCGTCTCTATTCAATTGTGTGGAGCGCATATCAGGTGGGTTTTCTCTGCCGGCTTAAGAGATACACGTGAAACTAAAGCCGATCCTGGGTGCCTAGGGTGCCTGTCATCCAATCCGCACTGAATTTCATTTCTAGCACATAGCCAAAAAATCGCCCCATTGACTTACATTGGAGTGCAGAAAAGGTCATTTTTTCTCGGTCCCTTTAAGAGGTAGGAGTTAAACAAGCTTAGGTCTGCGGTGCCCAGGGGGGACCCCATCCAGCCCGCACTGAGTTTCATTCCTACCACCTTAGGAAAAAAAGTCATTATTTTGAGGCTTAGAAGTCATTTCTGCAATTCCCATAGAAAATCAACGGCGTCTCTATTCAATTGTGTGGAGCGCATATCAGGTGGGTTTTCTCTGCCGGCTTAAGAGATACACGTGAAACTAAAGCCGATCCTGGGTGCCTAGGGTGCCTGTCATCCAATCCGCACTGAATTTCATTTCTAGCACATAGCCAAAAAATCGCCCCATTGACTTACATTGGAGTGCAGAAAAGGTCATTTTTTCTCGGTCCCTTTAAGAGGTAGGAGTTAAACAAGCTTAGGTCTGCGGTGCCCAGGGGGGACCCCATCCAGCCCGCACTGAGTTTCATTCCTACCACCTTAGGAAAAAAAGTCATTATTTTGAGGCTTAGAAGTCATTTCTGCAATTCCCATAGAAAATCAACGGCGTCTCTATTCAATTGTGTGGAGCGCATATCAGGTGGGTTTTCTCTGCCGGCTTAAGAGATACACGTGAAACTAAAGCCGATCCTGGGTGCCTAGGGTGCCTGTCATCCAATCCGCACTGAATTTCATTTCTAGCACATAGCCAAAAAATCGCCCCATTGACTTACATTGGAGTGCAGAAAAGGTCATTTTTTCTCGGTCCCTTTAAGAGGTAGGAGTTAAACAAGCTTAGGTCTGCGGTGCCCAGGGGGGACCCCATCCACCCCGCACTGAGTTTCATTCCTACCACCTTAGGAAAAAAAGTCATTATTTTGAGGCTTAGAAGTCATTTCTGCAATTCCCATAGAAAATCAACGGCGTCTCTATTCAATTGTGTGGAGCGCATATCAGGTGGGTTTTCTCTGCCGGCTTAAGAGATACACGTGAAACTAAAGCCGATCCTGGGTGCCTAGGGTGCCTGTCATCCAATCCGCACTGAATTTCATTTCTAGCACATAGCCAAAAAATCGCCCCATTGACTTACATTGGAGTGCAGAAAAGGTCATTTTTTCTCGGTCCCTTTAAGAGGTAGGAGTTAAACAAGCTTAGGTCTGCGGTGCCCAGGGGGGACCCCATCCAGCCCGCACTGAGTTTCATTCCTACCACCTTAGGAAAAAAAGTCATTATTTTGAGGCTTAGAAGTCATTTCTGCAATTCCCATAGAAAATCAACGGCGTCTCTATTCAATTGTGTGGAGCGCATATCAGGTGGGTTTTCTCTGCCGGCTTAAGAGATACACGTGAAACTAAAGCCGATCCTGGGTGCCTAGGGTGCCTGTCATCCAATCCGCACTGAATTTCATTTCTAGCACATAGCCAAAAAATCGCCCCATTGACTTACATTGGAGTGCAGAAAAGGTCATTTTTTCTCGGTCCCTTTAAGAGGTAGGAGTTAAACAAGCTTAGGTCTGCGGTGCCCAGGGGGGACCCCATCCAGCCCGCACTGAGTTTCATTCCTACCACCTTAGGAAAAAAAGTCATTATTTTGAGGCTTAGAAGTCATTTCTGCAATTCCCATAGAAAATCAACGGCGTCTCTATTCAATTGTGTGGAGCGCATATCAGGTGGGTTTTCTCTGCCGGCTTAAGAGATACACGTGAAACTAAAGCCGATCCTGGGTGCCTAGGGTGCCTGTCATCCAATCCGCACTGAATTTCATTTCTAGCACATAGCCAAAAAATCGCCCCATTGACTTACATTGGAGTGCAGAAAAGGTCATTTTTTCTCGGTCCCTTTAAGAGGTAGGAGTTAAACAAGCTTAGGTCTGCGGTGCCCAGGGGGGACCCCATCCAGCCCGCACTGAGTTTCATTCCTACCA
The DNA here is from genome assembly GCF_027789765.1 of Dendropsophus ebraccatus. NCBI lineage: Eukaryota > Metazoa > Chordata > Amphibia > Anura > Hylidae > Dendropsophus > Dendropsophus ebraccatus. Next base: position 467,140 of record NW_027208446.1, on the reverse strand, counting down.
CCTTAGGAAAAAAAGTCATTATTTTGAGGCTTAGAAGTCATTTCTGCAATTCCCATAGAAAATCAACGGCGTCTCTATTCAATTGTGTGGAGCGCATATCAGGTGGGTTTTCTCTGCCGGCTTAAGAGATACACGTGAAACTAAAGCCGATCCTGGGTGCCTAGGGTGCCTGTCATCCAATCCGCACTGAATTTCATTTCTAGCACATAGCCAAAAAATCGCCCCATTGACTTACATTGGAGTGCAGAAAAGGTCATTTTTTCTCGGTCCCTTTAAGAGGTAGGAGTTAAACAAGCTTAGGTCTGCGGTGCCCAGGGGGGACCCCATCCAGCCCGCACTGAGTTTCATTCCTACCACCTTAGGAAAAAAAGTCATTATTTTGAGGCTTAGAAGTCATTTCTGCAATTCCCATAGAAAATCAACGGCGTCTCTATTCAATTGTGTGGAGCGCATATCAGGTGGGTTTTCTCTGCCGGCTTAAGAGATACACGTGAAACTACAGCCGATCCTGGGTGCCTAGGGTGCCTGTCATCCAATCCGCACTGAATTTCATTTCTAGCACATAGCCAAAAAATCGCCCCATTGACTTACATTGGAGTGCAGAAAAGGTCATTTTTTCTCGGTCCCTTTAAGAGGTAGGAGTTAAACAAGCTTAGGTCTGCGGTGCCCAGGGGGGACCCCATCCAGCCCGCACTGAGTTTCATTCCTACCACCTTAGGAAAAAAAGTCATTATTTTGAGGCTTAGAAGTCATTTCTGCAATTCCCATAGAAAATCAACGGCGTCTCTATTCAATTGTGTGGAGCGCATATCAGGTGGGTTTTCTCTGCCGGCTTAAGAGATACACGTGAAACTAAAGCCGATCCTGGGTGCCTAGGGTGCCTGTCATCCAATCCGCACTGAATTTCATTTCTAGCACATAGCCAAAAAATCGCCCCATTGACTTACATTGGAGTGCAGAAAAGGTCATTTTTTCTCGGTCCCTTTAAGAGGTAGGAGTTAAACAAGCTTAGGTCTGCGGTGCCCAGGGGGGACCCCATCCAGCCCGCACTGAGTTTCATTCCTACCACCTTAGGAAAAAAAGTCATTATTTTGAGGCTTAGAAGTCATTTCTGCAATTCCCATAGAAAATCAACGGCGTCTCTATTCAATTGTGTGGAGCGCATATCAGGTGGGTTTTCTCTGCCGGCTTAAGAGATACACGTGAAACTAAAGCCGATCCTGGGTGCCTAGGGTGCCTGTCATCCAATCCGCACTGAATTTCATTTCTAGCACATAGCCAAAAAATCGCCCCATTGACTTACATTGGAGTGCAGAAAAGGTCATTTTTTCTCGGTCCCTTTAAGAGGTAGGAGTTAAACAAGCTTAGGTCTGCGGTGCCCAGGGGGGACCCCATCCAGCCCGCACTGAGTTTCATTCCTACCACCTTAGGAAAAAAAGTCATTATTTTGAGGCTTAGAAGTCATTTCTGCAATTCCCATAGAAAATCAACGGCGTCTCTATTCAATTGTGTGGAGCGCATATCAGGTGGGTTTTCTCTGCCGGCTTAAGAGATACACGTGAAACTAAAGCCGATCCTGGGTGCCTAGGGTGCCTGTCATCCAATCCGCACTGAATTTCATTTCTAGCACATAGCCAAAAAATCGCCCCATTGACTTACATTGGAGTGCAGAAAAGGTCATTTTTTCTCGGTCCCTTTAAGAGGTAGGAGTTAAACAAGCTTAGGTCTGCGGTGCCCAGGGGGGACCCCATCCAGCCCGCACTGAGTTTCATTCCTACCACCTTAGGAAAAAAAGTCATTATTTTGAGGCTTAGAAGTCATTTCTGCAATTCCCATAGAAAATCAACGGCGTCTCTATTCAATTGTGTGGAGCGCATATCAGGTGGGTTTTCTCTGCCGGCTTAAGAGATACACGTGAAACTAAAGCCGATCCTGGGTGCCTAGGGTGCCTGTCATCCAATCCGCACTGAATTTCATTTCTAGCACATAGCCAAAAAATCGCCCCATTGACTTACATTGGAGTGCAGAAAAGGTCATTTTTTCTCGGTCCCTTTAAGAGGTAGGAGTTAAACAAGCTTAGGTCTGCGGTGCCCAGGGGGGACCCCATCCAGCCCGCACTGAGTTTCATTCCTACCACCTTAGGAAAAAAAGTCATTATTTTGAGGCTTAGAAGTCATTTCTGCAATTCCCATAGAAAATCAACGGCGTCTCTATTCAATTGTGTGGAGCGCATATCAGGTGGGTTTTCTCTGCCGGCTTAAGAGATACACGTGAAACTAAAGCCGATCCTGGGTGCCTAGGGTGCCTGTCATCCAATCCGCACTGAATTTCATTTCTAGCACATAGCCAAAAAATCGCCCCATTGACTTACATTGGAGTGCAGAAAAGGTCATTTTTTCTCGGTCCCTTTAAGAGGTAGGAGTTAAACAAGCTTAGGTCTGCGGTGCCCAGGGGGGACCCCATCCAGCCCGCACTGAGTTTCATTCCTACCACCTTAGGAAAAAAAGTCATTATTTTGAGGCTTAGAAGTCATTTCTGCAATTCCCATAGAAAATCAACGGCGTCTCTATTCAATTGTGTGGAGCGCATATCAGGTGGGTTTTCTCTGCCGGCTTAAGAGATACACGTGAAACTAAAGCCGATCCTGGGTGCCTAGGGTGCCTGTCATCCAATCCGCACTGAATTTCATTTCTAGCACATAGCCAAAAAATCGCCCCATTGACTTACATTGGAGTGCAGAAAAGGTCATTTTTTCTCGGTCCCTTTAAGAGGTAGGAGTTAAACAAGCTTAGGTCTGCGGTGCCCAGGGGGGACCCCATCCAGCCCGCACTGAGTTTCATTCCTACCACCTTAGGAAAAAAAGTCATTATTTTGAGGCTTAGAAGTCATTTCTGCAATTCCCATAGAAAATCAACGGCGTCTCTATTCAATTGTGTGGAGCGCATATCAGGTGGGTTTTCTCTGCCGGCTTAAGAGATACACGTGAAACTAAAGCCGATCCTGGGTGCCTAGGGTGCCTGTCATCCAATCCGCACTGAATTTCATTTCTAGCACATAGCCAAAAAATCGCCCCATTGACTTACATTGGAGTGCAGAAAAGGTCATTTTTTCTCGGTCCCTTTAAGAGGTAGGAGTTAAACAAGCTTAGGTCTGCGGTGCCCAGGGGGGACCCCATCCAGCCCGCACTGAGTTTCATTCCTACCACCTTAGGAAAAAAAGTCATTATTTTGAGGCTTAGAAGTCATTTCTGCAATTCCCATAGAAAATCAACGGCGTCTCTATTCAATTGTGTGGAGCGCATATCAGGTGGGTTTTCTCTGCCGGCTTAAGAGATACACGTGAAACTAAAGCCGATCCTGGGTGCCTAGGGTGCCTGTCATCCAATCCGCACTGAATTTCATTTCTAGCACATAGCCAAAAAATCGCCCCATTGACTTACATTGGAGTGCAGAAAAGGTCATTTTTTCTCGGTCCCTTTAAGAGGTAGGAGTTAAACAAGCTTAGGTCTGCGGTGCCCAGGGGGGACCCCATCCAGCCCGCACTGAGTTTCATTCCTACCACCTTAGGAAAAAAAGTCATTATTTTGAGGCTTAGAAGTCATTTCTGCAATTCCCATAGAAAATCAACGGCGTCTCTATTCAATTGTGTGGAGCGCATATCAGGTGGGTTTTCTCTGCCGGCTTAAGAGATACACGTGAAACTAAAGCCGATCCTGGGTGCCTAGGGTGCCTGTCATCCAATCCGCACTGAATTTCATTTCTAGCACATAGCCAAAAAATCGCCCCATTGACTTACATTGGAGTGCAGAAAAGGTCATTTTTTCTCGGTCCCTTTAAGAGGTAGGAGTTAAACAAGCTTAGGTCTGCGGTGCCCAGGGGGGACCCCATCCAGCCCGCACTGAGTTTCATTCCTACCACCTTAGGAAAAAAAGTCATTATTTTGAGGCTTAGAAGTCATTTCTGCAATTCCCATAGAAAATCAACGGCGTCTCTATTCAATTGTGTGGAGCGCATATCAGGTGGGTTTTCTCTGCCGGCTTAAGAGATACACGTGAAACTAAAGCCGATCCTGGGTGCCTAGGGTGCCTGTCATCCAATCCGCACTGAATTTCATTTCTAGCACATAGCCAAAAAATCGCCCCATTGACTTACATTGGAGTGCAGAAAAGGTCATTTTTTCTCGGTCCCTTTAAGAGGTAGGAGTTAAACAAGCTTAGGTCTGCGGTGCCCAGGGGGGACCCCATCCAGCCCGCACTGAGTTTCATTCCTACCACCTTAGGAAAAAAAGTCATTATTTTGAGGCTTAGAAGTCATTTCTGCAATTCCCATAGAAAATCAACGGCGTCTCTATTCAATTGTGTGGAGCGCATATCAGGTGGGTTTTCTCTGCCGGCTTAAGAGATACACGTGAAACTAAAGCCGATCCTGGGTGCCTAGGGTGCCTGTCATCCAATCCGCACTGAATTTCATTTCTAGCACATAGCCAAAAAATCGCCCCATTGACTTACATTGGAGTGCAGAAAAGGTCATTTTTTCTCGGTCCCTTTAAGAGGTAGGAGTTAAACAAGCTTAGGTCTGCGGTGCCCAGGGGGGACCCCATCCAGCCCGCACTGAGTTTCATTCCTACCACCTTAGGAAAAAAAGTCATTATTTTGAGGCTTAGAAGTCATTTCTGCAATTCCCATAGAAAATCAACGGCGTCTCTATTCAATTGTGTGGAGCGCATATCAGGTGGGTTTTCTCTGCCGGCTTAAGAGATACACGTGAAACTAAAGCCGATCCTGGGTGCCTAGGGTGCCTGTCATCCAATCCGCACTGAATTTCATTTCTAGCACATAGCCAAAAAATCGCCCCATTGACTTACATTGGAGTGCAGAAAAGGTCATTTTTTCTCGGTCCCTTTAAGAGGTAGGAGTTAAACAAGCTTAGGTCTGCGGTGCCCAGGGGGGACCCCATCCAGCCCGCACTGAGTTTCATTCCTACCACCTTAGGAAAAAAAGTCATTATTTTGAGGCTTAGAAGTCATTTCTGCAATTCCCATAGAAAATCAACGGCGTCTCTATTCAATTGTGTGGAGCGCATATCAGGTGGGTTTTCTCTGCCGGCTTAAGAGATACACGTGAAACTAAAGCCGATCCTGGGTGCCTAGGGTGCCTGTCATCCAATCCGCACTGAATTTCATTTCTAGCACATAGCCAAAAAATCGCCCCATTGACTTACATTGGAGTGCAGAAAAGGTCATTTTTTCTCGGTCCCTTTAAGAGGTAGGAGTTAAACAAGCTTAGGTCTGCGGTGCCCAGGGGGGACCCCATCCAGCCCGCACTGAGTTTCATTCCTACCACCTTAGGAAAAAAAGTCATTATTTTGAGGCTTAGAAGTCATTTCTGCAATTCCCATAGAAAATCAACGGCGTCTCTATTCAATTGTGTGGAGCGCATATCAGGTGGGTTTTCTCTGCCGGCTTAAGAGATACACGTGAAACTAAAGCCGATCCTGGGTGCCTAGGGTGCCTGTCATCCAATCCGCACTGAATTTCATTTCTAGCACATAGCCAAAAAATCGCCCCATTGACTTACATTGGAGTGCAGAAAAGGTCATTTTTTCTCGGTCCCTTTAAGAGGTAGGAGTTAAACAAGCTTAGGTCTGCGGTGCCCAGGGGGGACCCCATCCAGCCCGCACTGAGTTTCATTCCTACCACCTTAGGAAAAAAAGTCATTATTTTGAGGCTTAGAAGTCATTTCTGCAATTCCCATAGAAAATCAACGGCGTCTCTATTCAATTGTGTGGAGCGCATATCAGGTGGGTTTTCTCTGCCGGCTTAAGAGATACACGTGAAACTAAAGCCGATCCTGGGTGCCTAGGGTGCCTGTCATCCAATCCGCACTGAATTTCATTTCTAGCACATAGCCAAAAAATCGCCCCATTGACTTACATTGGAGTGCAGAAAAGGTCATTTTTTCTCGGTCCCTTTAAGAGGTAGGAGTTAAACAAGCTTAGGTCTGCGGTGCCCAGGGGGGACCCCATCCAGCCCGCACTGAGTTTCATTCCTACCACCTTAGGAAAAAAAGTCATTATTTTGAGGCTTAGAAGTCATTTCTGCAATTCCCATAGAAAATCAACGGCGTCTCTATTCAATTGTGTGGAGCGCATATCAGGTGGGTTTTCTCTGCCGGCTTAAGAGATACACGTGAAACTAAAGCCGATCCTGGGTGCCTAGGGTGCCTGTCATCCAATCCGCACTGAATTTCATTTCTAGCACATAGCCAAAAAATCGCCCCATTGACTTACATTGGAGTGCAGAAAAGGTCATTTTTTCTCGGTCCCTTTAAGAGGTAGGAGTTAAACAAGCTTAGGTCTGCGGTGCCCAGGGGGGACCCCATCCAGCCCGCACTGAGTTTCATTCCTACCACCTTAGGAAAAAAAGTCATTATTTTGAGGCTTAGAAGTCATTTCTGCAATTCCCATAGAAAATCAACGGCGTCTCTATTCAATTGTGTGGAGCGCATATCAGGTGGGTTTTCTCTGCCGGCTTAAGAGATACACGTGAAACTAAAGCCGATCCTGGGTGCCTAGGGTGCCTGTCATCCAATCCGCACTGAATTTCATTTCTAGCACATAGCCAAAAAATCGCCCCATTGACTTACATTGGAGTGCAGAAAAGGTCATTTTTTCTCGGTCCCTTTAAGAGGTAGGAGTTAAACAAGCTTAGGTCTGCGGTGCCCAGGGGGGACCCCATCCAGCCCGCACTGAGTTTCATTCCTACCACCTTAGGAAAAAAAGTCATTATTTTGAGGCTTAGAAGTCATTTCTGCAATTCCCATAGAAAATCAACGGCGTCTCTATTCAATTGTGTGGAGCGCATATCAGGTGGGTTTTCTCTGCCGGCTTAAGAGATACACGTGAAACTAAAGCCGATCCTGGGTGCCTAGGGTGCCTGTCATCCAATCCGCACTGAATTTCATTTCTAGCACATAGCCAAAAAATCGCCCCATTGACTTACATTGGAGTGCAGAAAAGGTCATTTTTTCTCGGTCCCTTTAAGAGGTAGGAGTTAAACAAGCTTAGGTCTGCGGTGCCCAGGGGGGACCCCATCCAGCCCGCACTGAGTTTCATTCCTACCACCTTAGGAAAAAAAGTCATTATTTTGAGGCTTAGAAGTCATTTCTGCAATTCCCATAGAAAATCAACGGCGTCTCTATTCAATTGTGTGGAGCGCATATCAGGTGGGTTTTCTCTGCCGGCTTAAGAGATACACGTGAAACTAAAGCCGATCCTGGGTGCCTAGGGTGCCTGTCATCCAATCCGCACTGAATTTCATTTCTAGCACATAGCCAAAAAATCGCCCCATTGACTTACATTGGAGTGCAGAAAAGGTCATTTTTTCTCGGTCCCTTTAAGAGGTAGGAGTTAAACAAGCTTAGGTCTGCGGTGCCCAGGGGGGACCCCATCCAGCCCGCACTGAGTTTCATTCCTACCACCTTAGGAAAAAAAGTCATTATTTTGAGGCTTAGAAGTCATTTCTGCAATTCCCATAGAAAATCAACGGCGTCTCTATTCAATTGTGTGGAGCGCATATCAGGTGGGTTTTCTCTGCCGGCTTAAGAGATACACGTGAAACTAAAGCCGATCCTGGGTGCCTAGGGTGCCTGTCATCCAATCCGCACTGAATTTCATTTCTAGCACATAGCCAAAAAATCGCCCCATTGACTTACATTGGAGTGCAGAAAAGGTCATTTTTTCTCGGTCCCTTTAAGAGGTAGGAGTTAAACAAGCTTAGGTCTGCGGTGCCCAGGGGGGACCCCATCCAGCCCGCACTGAGTTTCATTCCTACCACCTTAGGAAAAAAAGTCATTATTTTGAGGCTTAGAAGTCATTTCTGCAATTCCCATAGAAAATCAACGGCGTCTCTATTCAATTGTGTGGAGCGCATATCAGGTGGGTTTTCTCTGCCGGCTTAAGAGATACACGTGAAACTAAAGCCGATCCTGGGTGCCTAGGGTGCCTGTCATCCAATCCGCACTGAATTTCATTTCTAGCACATAGCCAAAAAATCGCCCCATTGACTTACATTGGAGTGCAGAAAAGGTCATTTTTTCTCGGTCCCTTTAAGAGGTAGGAGTTAAACAAGCTTAGGTCTGCGGTGCCCAGGGGGGACCCCATCCAGCCCGCACTGAGTTTCATTCCTACCACCTTAGGAAAAAAAGTCATTATTTTGAGGCTTAGAAGTCATTTCTGCAATTCCCATAGAAAATCAACGGCGTCTCTATTCAATTGTGTGGAGCGCATATCAGGTGGGTTTTCTCTGCCGGCTTAAGAGATACACGTGAAACTAAAGCCGATCCTGGGTGCCTAGGGTGCCTGTCATCCAATCCGCACTGAATTTCATTTCTAGCACATAGCCAAAAAATCGCCCCATTGACTTACATTGGAGTGCAGAAAAGGTCATTTTTTCTCGGTCCCTTTAAGAGGTAGGAGTTAAACAAGCTTAGGTCTGCGGTGCCCAGGGGGGACCCCATCCAGCCCGCACTGAGTTTCATTCCTACCACCTTAGGAAAAAAAGTCATTATTTTGAGGCTTAGAAGTCATTTCTGCAATTCCCATAGAAAATCAACGGCGTCTCTATTCAATTGTGTGGAGCGCATATCAGGTGGGTTTTCTCTGCCGGCTTAAGAGATACACGTGAAACTAAAGCCGATCCTGGGTGCCTAGGGTGCCTGTCATCCAATCCGCACTGAATTTCATTTCTAGCACATAGCCAAAAAATCGCCCCATTGACTTACATTGGAGTGCAGAAAAGGTCATTTTTTCTCGGTCCCTTTAAGAGGTAGGAGTTAAACAAGCTTAGGTCTGCGGTGCCCAGGGGGGACCCCATCCAGCCCGCACTGAGTTTCATTCCTACCACCTTAGGAAAAAAAGTCATTATTTTGAGGCTTAGAAGTCATTTCTGCAATTCCCATAGAAAATCAACGGCGTCTCTATTCAATTGTGTGGAGCGCATATCAGGTGGGTTTTCTCTGCCGGCTTAAGAGATACACGTGAAACTAAAGCCGATCCTGGGTGCCTAGGGTGCCTGTCATCCAATCCGCACTGAATTTCATTTCTAGCACATAGCCAAAAAATCGCCCCATTGACTTACATTGGAGTGCAGAAAAGGTCATTTTTTCTCGGTCCCTTTAAGAGGTAGGAGTTAAACAAGCTTAGGTCTGCGGTGCCCAGGGGGGACCCCATCCAGCCCGCACTGAGTTTCATTCCTACCACCTTAGGAAAAAAAGTCATTATTTTGAGGCTTAGAAGTCATTTCTGCAATTCCCATAGAAAATCAACGGCGTCTCTATTCAATTGTGTGGAGCGCATATCAGGTGGGTTTTCTCTGCCGGCTTAAGAGATACACGTGAAACTAAAGCCGATCCTGGGTGCCTAGGGTGCCTGTCATCCAATCCGCACTGAATTTCATTTCTAGCACATAGCCAAAAAATCGCCCCATTGACTTACATTGGAGTGCAGAAAAGGTCATTTTTTCTCGGTCCCTTTAAGAGGTAGGAGTTAAACAAGCTTAGGTCTGCGGTGCCCAGGGGGGACCCCATCCAGCCCGCACTGAGTTTCATTCCTACCACCTTAGGAAAAAAAGTCATTATTTTGAGGCTTAGAAGTCATTTCTGCAATTCCCATAGAAAATCAACGGCGTCTCTATTCAATTGTGTGGAGCGCATATCAGGTGGGTTTTCTCTGCCGGCTTAAGAGATACACGTGAAACTAAAGCCGATCCTGGGTGCCTAGGGTGCCTGTCATCCAATCCGCACTGAATTTCATTTCTAGCACATAGCCAAAAAATCGCCCCATTGACTTACATTGGAGTGCAGAAAAGGTCATTTTTTCTCGGTCCCTTTAAGAGGTAGGAGTTAAACAAGCTTAGGTCTGCGGTGCCCAGGGGGGACCCCATCCAGCCCGCACTGAGTTTCATTCCTACCACCTTAGGAAAAAAAGTCATTATTTTGAGGCTTAGAAGTCATTTCTGCAATTCCCATAGAAAATCAACGGCGTCTCTATTCAATTGTGTGGAGCGCATATCAGGTGGGTTTTCTCTGCCGGCTTAAGAGATACACGTGAAACTAAAGCCGATCCTGGGTGCCTAGGGTGCCTGTCATCCAATCCGCACTGAATTTCATTTCTAGCACATAGCCAAAAAATCGCCCCATTGACTTACATTGGAGTGCAGAAAAGGTCATTTTTTCTCGGTCCCTTTAAGAGGTAGGAGTTAAACAAGCTTAGGTCTGCGGTGCCCAGGGGGGACCCCATCCAGCCCGCACTGAGTTTCATTCCTACCACCTTAGGAAAAAAAGTCATTATTTTGAGGCTTAGAAGTCATTTCTGCAATTCCCATAGAAAATCAACGGCGTCTCTATTCAATTGTGTGGAGCGCATATCAGGTGGGTTTTCTCTGCCGGCTTAAGAGATACACGTGAAACTAAAGCCGATCCTGGGTGCCTAGGGTGCCTGTCATCCAATCCGCACTGAATTTCATTTCTAGCACATAGCCAAAAAATCGCCCCATTGACTTACATTGGAGTGCAGAAAAGGTCATTTTTTCTCGGTCCCTTTAAGAGGTAGGAGTTAAACAAGCTTAGGTCTGCGGTGCCCAGGGGGGACCCCATCCAGCCCGCACTGAGTTTCATTCCTACCACCTTAGGAAAAAAAGTCATTATTTTGAGGCTTAGAAGTCATTTCTGCAATTCCCATAGAAAATCAACGGCGTCTCTATTCAATTGTGTGGAGCGCATATCAGGTGGGTTTTCTCTGCCGGCTTAAGAGATACACGTGAAACTAAAGCCGATCCTGGGTGCCTAGGGTGCCTGTCATCCAATCCGCACTGAATTTCATTTCTAGCACATAGCCAAAAAATCGCCCCATTGACTTACATTGGAGTGCAGAAAAGGTCATTTTTTCTCGGTCCCTTTAAGAGGTAGGAGTTAAACAAGCTTAGGTCTGCGGTGCCCAGGGGGGACCCCATCCAGCCCGCACTGAGTTTCATTCCTACCACCTTAGGAAAAAAAGTCATTATTTTGAGGCTTAGAAGTCATTTCTGCAATTCCCATAGAAAATCAACGGCGTCTCTATTCAATTGTGTGGAGCGCATATCAGGTGGGTTTTCTCTGCCGGCTTAAGAGATACACGTGAAACTAAAGCCGATCCTGGGTGCCTAGGGTGCCTGTCATCCAATCCGCACTGAATTTCATTTCTAGCACATAGCCAAAAAATCGCCCCATTGACTTACATTGGAGTGCAGAAAAGGTCATTTTTTCTCGGTCCCTTTAAGAGGTAGGAGTTAAACAAGCTTAGGTCTGCGGTGCCCAGGGGGGACCCCATCCAGCCCGCACTGAGTTTCATTCCTACCACCTTAGGAAAAAAAGTCATTATTTTGAGGCTTAGAAGTCATTTCTGCAATTCCCATAGAAAATCAACGGCGTCTCTATTCAATTGTGTGGAGCGCATATCAGGTGGGTTTTCTCTGCCGGCTTAAGAGATACACGTGAAACTAAAGCCGATCCTGGGTGCCTAGGGTGCCTGTCATCCAATCCGCACTGAATTTCATTTCTAGCACATAGCCAAAAAATCGCCCCATTGACTTACATTGGAGTGCAGAAAAGGTCATTTTTTCTCGGTCCCTTTAAGAGGTAGGAGTTAAACAAGCTTAGGTCTGCGGTGCCCAGGGGGGACCCCATCCAGCCCGCACTGAGTTTCATTCCTACCACCTTAGGAAAAAAAGTCATTATTTTGAGGCTTAGAAGTCATTTCTGCAATTCCCATAGAAAATCAACGGCGTCTCTATTCAATTGTGTGGAGCGCATATCAGGTGGGTTTTCTCTGCCGGCTTAAGAGATACACGTGAAACTAAAGCCGATCCTGGGTGCCTAGGGTGCCTGTCATCCAATCCGCACTGAATTTCATTTCTAGCACATAGCCAAAAAATCGCCCCATTGACTTACATTGGAGTGCAGAAAAGGTCATTTTTTCTCGGTCCCTTTAAGAGGTAGGAGTTAAACAAGCTTAGGTCTGCGGTGCCCAGGGGGGACCCCATCCAGCCCGCACTGAGTTTCATTCCTACCACCTTAGGAAAAAAAGTCATTATTTTGAGGCTTAGAAGTCATTTCTGCAATTCCCATAGAAAATCAACGGCGTCTCTATTCAATTGTGTGGAGCGCATATCAGGTGGGTTTTCTCTGCCGGCTTAAGAGATACACGTGAAACTAAAGCCGATCCTGGGTGCCTAGGGTGCCTGTCATCCAATCCGCACTGAATTTCATTTCTAGCACATAGCCAAAAAATCGCCCCATTGACTTACATTGGAGTGCAGAAAAGGTCATTTTTTCTCGGTCCCTTTAAGAGGTAGGAGTTAAACAAGCTTAGGTCTGCGGTGCCCAGGGGGGACCCCATCCAGCCCGCACTGAGTTTCATTCCTACCACCTTAGGAAAAAAAGTCATTATTTTGAGGCTTAGAAGTCATTTCTGCAATTCCCATAGAAAATCAACGGCGTCTCTATTCAATTGTGTGGAGCGCATATCAGGTGGGTTTTCTCTGCCGGCTTAAGAGATACACGTGAAACTAAAGCCGATCCTGGGTGCCTAGGGTGCCTGTCATCCAATCCGCACTGAATTTCATTTCTAGCACATAGCCAAAAAATCGCCCCATTGACTTACATTGGAGTGCAGAAAAGGTCATTTTTTCTCGGTCCCTTTAAGAGGTAGGAGTTAAACAAGCTTAGGTCTGCGGTGCCCAGGGGGGACCCCATCCAGCCCGCACTGAGTTTCATTCCTACCACCTTAGGAAAAAAAGTCATTATTTTGAGGCTTAGAAGTCATTTCTGCAATTCCCATAGAAAATCAACGGCGTCTCTATTCAATTGTGTGGAGCGCATATCAGGTGGGTTTTCTCTGCCGGCTTAAGAGATACACGTGAAACTAAAGCCGATCCTGGGTGCCTAGGGTGCCTGTCATCCAATCCGCACTGAATTTCATTTCTAGCACATAGCCAAAAAATCGCCCCATTGACTTACATTGGAGTGCAGAAAAGGTCATTTTTTCTCGGTCCCTTTAAGAGGTAGGAGTTAAACAAGCTTAGGTCTGCGGTGCCCAGGGGGGACCCCATCCAGCCCGCACTGAGTTTCATTCCTACCACCTTAGGAAAAAAAGTCATTATTTTGAGGCTTAGAAGTCATTTCTGCAATTCCCATAGAAAATCAACGGCGTCTCTATTCAATTGTGTGGAGCGCATATCAGGTGGGTTTTCTCTGCCGGCTTAAGAGATACACGTGAAACTAAAGCCGATCCTGGGTGCCTAGGGTGCCTGTCATCCAATCCGCACTGAATTTCATTTCTAGCACATAGCCAAAAAATCGCCCCATTGACTTACATTGGAGTGCAGAAAAGGTCATTTTTTCTCGGTCCCTTTAAGAGGTAGGAGTTAAACAAGCTTAGGTCTGCGGTGCCCAGGGGGGACCCCATCCAGCCCGCACTGAGTTTCATTCCTACCACCTTAGGAAAAAAAGTCATTATTTTGAGGCTTAGAAGTCATTTCTGCAATTCCCATAGAAAATCAACGGCGTCTCTATTCAATTGTGTGGAGCGCATATCAGGTGGGTTTTCTCTGCCGGCTTAAGAGATACACGTGAAACTAAAGCCGATCCTGGGTGCCTAGGGTGCCTGTCATCCAATCCGCACTGAATTTCATTTCTAGCACATAGCCAAAAAATCGCCCCATTGACTTACATTGGAGTGCAGAAAAGGTCATTTTTTCTCGGTCCCTTTAAGAGGTAGGAGTTAAACAAGCTTAGGTCTGCGGTGCCCAGGGGGGACCCCATCCAGCCCGCACTGAGTTTCATTCCTACCACCTTAGGAAAAAAAGTCATTATTTTGAGGCTTAGAAGTCATTTCTGCAATTCCCATAGAAAATCAACGGCGTCTCTATTCAATTGTGTGGAGCGCATATCAGGTGGGTTTTCTCTGCCGGCTTAAGAGATACACGTGAAACTAAAGCCGATCCTGGGTGCCTAGGGTGCCTGTCATCCAATCCGCACTGAATTTCATTTCTAGCACATAGCCAAAAAATCGCCCCATTGACTTACATTGGAGTGCAGAAAAGGTCATTTTTTCTCGGTCCCTTTAAGAGGTAGGAGTTAAACAAGCTTAGGTCTGCGGTGCCCAGGGGGGACCCCATCCAGCCCGCACTGAGTTTCATTCCTACCACCTTAGGAAAAAAAGTCATTATTTTGAGGCTTAGAAGTCATTTCTGCAATTCCCATAGAAAATCAACGGCGTCTCTATTCAATTGTGTGGAGCGCATATCAGGTGGGTTTTCTCTGCCGGCTTAAGAGATACACGTGAAACTAAAGCCGATCCTGGGTGCCTAGGGTGCCTGTCATCCAATCCGCACTGAATTTCATTTCTAGCACATAGCCAAAAAATCGCCCCATTGACTTACATTGGAGTGCAGAAAAGGTCATTTTTTCTCGGTCCCTTTAAGAGGTAGGAGTTAAACAAGCTTAGGTCTGCGGTGCCCAGGGGGGACCCCATCCAGCCCGCACTGAGTTTCATTCCTACCACCTTAGGAAAAAAAGTCATTATTTTGAGGCTTAGAAGTCATTTCTGCAATTCCCATAGAAAATCAACGGCGTCTCTATTCAATTGTGTGGAGCGCATATCAGGTGGGTTTTCTCTGCCGGCTTAAGAGATACACGTGAAACTAAAGCCGATCCTGGGTGCCTAGGGTGCCTGTCATCCAATCCGCACTGAATTTCATTTCTAGCACATAGCCAAAAAATCGCCCCATTGACTTACATTGGAGTGCAGAAAAGGTCATTTTTTCTCGGTCCCTTTAAGAGGTAGGAGTTAAACAAGCTTAGGTCTGCGGTGCCCAGGGGGGACCCCATCCAGCCCGCACTGAGTTTCATTCCTACCACCTTAGGAAAAAAAGTCATTATTTTGAGGCTTAGAAGTCATTTCTGCAATTCCCATAGAAAATCAACGGCGTCTCTATTCAATTGTGTGGAGCGCATATCAGGTGGGTTTTCTCTGCCGGCTTAAGAGATACACGTGAAACTAAAGCCGATCCTGGGTGCCTAGGGTGCCTGTCATCCA
Organism: Dendropsophus ebraccatus; assembly: GCF_027789765.1. Lineage (NCBI taxonomy): Eukaryota > Metazoa > Chordata > Amphibia > Anura > Hylidae > Dendropsophus > Dendropsophus ebraccatus. The sequence continues at coordinate 452,009 of NW_027208446.1, read as the reverse complement.
ATCCGCACTGAATTTCATTTCTAGCACATAGCCAAAAAATCGCCCCATTGACTTACATTGGAGTGCAGAAAAGGTCATTTTTTCTCGGTCCCTTTAAGAGGTAGGAGTTAAACAAGCTTAGGTCTGCGGTGCCCAGGGGGGACCCCATCCAGCCCGCACTGAGTTTCATTCCTACCACCTTAGGAAAAAAAGTCATTATTTTGAGGCTTAGAAGTCATTTCTGCAATTCCCATAGAAAATCAACGGCGTCTCTATTCAATTGTGTGGAGCGCATATCAGGTGGGTTTTCTCTGCCGGCTTAAGAGATACACGTGAAACTAAAGCCGATCCTGGGTGCCTAGGGTGCCTGTCATCCAATCCGCACTGAATTTCATTTCTAGCACATAGCCAAAAAATCGCCCCATTGACTTACATTGGAGTGCAGAAAAGGTCATTTTTTCTCGGTCCCTTTAAGAGGTAGGAGTTAAACAAGCTTAGGTCTGCGGTGCCCAGGGGGGACCCCATCCAGCCCGCACTGAGTTTCATTCCTACCACCTTAGGAAAAAAAGTCATTATTTTGAGGCTTAGAAGTCATTTCTGCAATTCCCATAGAAAATCAACGGCGTCTCTATTCAATTGTGTGGAGCGCATATCAGGTGGGTTTTCTCTGCCGGCTTAAGAGATACACGTGAAACTAAAGCCGATCCTGGGTGCCTAGGGTGCCTGTCATCCAATCCGCACTGAATTTCATTTCTAGCACATAGCCAAAAAATCGCCCCATTGACTTACATTGGAGTGCAGAAAAGGTCATTTTTTCTCGGTCCCTTTAAGAGGTAGGAGTTAAACAAGCTTAGGTCTGCGGTGCCCAGGGGGGACCCCATCCAGCCCGCACTGAGTTTCATTCCTACCACCTTAGGAAAAAAAGTCATTATTTTGAGGCTTAGAAGTCATTTCTGCAATTCCCATAGAAAATCAACGGCGTCTCTATTCAATTGTGTGGAGCGCATATCAGGTGGGTTTTCTCTGCCGGCTTAAGAGATACACGTGAAACTAAAGCCGATCCTGGGTGCCTAGGGTGCCTGTCATCCAATCCGCACTGAATTTCATTTCTAGCACATAGCCAAAAAATCGCCCCATTGACTTACATTGGAGTGCAGAAAAGGTCATTTTTTCTCGGTCCCTTTAAGAGGTAGGAGTTAAACAAGCTTAGGTCTGCGGTGCCCAGGGGGGACCCCATCCAGCCCGCACTGAGTTTCATTCCTACCACCTTAGGAAAAAAAGTCATTATTTTGAGGCTTAGAAGTCATTTCTGCAATTCCCATAGAAAATCAACGGCGTCTCTATTCAATTGTGTGGAGCGCATATCAGGTGGGTTTTCTCTGCCGGCTTAAGAGATACACGTGAAACTAAAGCCGATCCTGGGTGCCTAGGGTGCCTGTCATCCAATCCGCACTGAATTTCATTTCTAGCACATAGCCAAAAAATCGCCCCATTGACTTACATTGGAGTGCAGAAAAGGTCATTTTTTCTCGGTCCCTTTAAGAGGTAGGAGTTAAACAAGCTTAGGTCTGCGGTGCCCAGGGGGGACCCCATCCAGCCCGCACTGAGTTTCATTCCTACCACCTTAGGAAAAAAAGTCATTATTTTGAGGCTTAGAAGTCATTTCTGCAATTCCCATAGAAAATCAACGGCGTCTCTATTCAATTGTGTGGAGCGCATATCAGGTGGGTTTTCTCTGCCGGCTTAAGAGATACACGTGAAACTAAAGCCGATCCTGGGTGCCTAGGGTGCCTGTCATCCAATCCGCACTCATTTCATTTCTAGCACATAGCCAAAAAATCGCCCCATTGACTTACATTGGAGTGCAGAAAAGGTCATTTTTTCTCGGTCCCTTTAAGAGGTAGGAGTTAAACAAGCTTAGGTCTGCGGTGCCCAGGGGGGACCCCATCCAGCCCGCACTGAGTTTCATTCCTACCACCTTAGGAAAAAAAGTCATTATTTTGAGGCTTAGAAGTCATTTCTGCAATTCCCATAGAAAATCAACGGCGTCTCTAATTCAATTGTGTGGAGCGCATATCAGGTGGGTTTTCTCTGCCGGCTTAAGAGATACACGTGAAACTAAAGCCGATCCTGGGTGCCTAGGGTGCCTGTCATCCAATCCGCACTCAATTTCATTTCTAGCACATAGCCAAAAAATCGCCCCATTGACTTACATTGGAGTGCAGAAAAGGTCATTTTTTCTCGGTCCCTTTAAGAGGTAGGAGTTAAACAAGCTTAGGTCTGCGGTGCCCAGGGGGGACCCCATCCAGCCCGCACTGAGTTTCATTCCTACCACCTTAGGAAAAAAAGTCATTATTTTGAGGCTTAGAAGTCATTTCTGCAATTCCCATAGAAAATCAACGGCGTCTCTAATTCAATTGTGTGGAGCGCATATCAGGTGGGTTTTCTCTGCCGGCTTAAGAGATACACGTGAAACTAAAGCCGATCCTGGGTGCCTAGGGTGCCTGTCATCCAATCCGCACTCAATTTCATTTCTAGCACATAGCCAAAAAATCGCCCCATTGACTTACATTGGAGTGCAGAAAAGGTCATTTTTTCTCGGTCCCTTTAAGAGGTAGGAGTTAAACAAGCTTAGGTCTGCGGTGCCCAGGGGGGACCCCATCCAGCCCGCACTGAGTTTCATTCCTACCACCTTAGGAAAAAAAGTCATTATTTTGAGGCTTAGAAGTCATTTCTGCAATTCCCATAGAAAATCAACGGCGTCTCTAATTCAATTGTGTGGAGCGCATATCAGGTGGGTTTTCTCTGCCGGCTTAAGAGATACACGTGAAACTAAAGCCGATCCTGGGTGCCTAGGGTGCCTGTCATCCAATCCGCACTGAATTTCATTTCTAGCACATAGCCAAAAAATCGCCCCATTGACTTACATTGGAGTGCAGAAAAGGTCATTTTTTCTCGGTCCCTTTAAGAGGTAGGAGTTAAACAAGCTTAGGTCTGCGGTGCCCAGGGGGACCCCATCCAGCCCGCACTGAGTTTCATTCCTACCACCTTAGGAAAAAAAGTCATTATTTTGAGGCTTAGAAGTCATTTCTGCAATTCCCATAGAAAATCAACGGCGTCTCTAATTCAATTGTGTGGAGCGCATATCAGGTGGGTTTTCTCTGCCGGCTTAAGAGATACACGTGAAACTAAAGCCGATCCTGGGTGCCTAGGGTGCCTGTCATCCAATCCGCACTCAATTTCATTTCTAGCACATAGCCAAAAAATCGCCCCATTGACTTACATTGGAGTGCAGAAAAGGTCATTTTTTTCTCGGTCCCTTTAAGAGGTAGGAGTTAAACAAGCTTAGGTCTGCGGTGCCCAGGGGGGACCCCATCCAGCCCGCACTGAGTTTCATTCCTACCACCTTAGGAAAAAAAGTCATTATTTTGAGGCTTAGAAGTCATTTCTGCAATTCCCATAGAAAATCAACGGCGTCTCTAATTCAATTGTGTGGAGCGCATATCAGGTGGGTTTTCTCTGCCGGCTTAAGAGATACACGTGAAACTAAAGCCGATCCTGGGTGCCTAGGGTGCCTGTCATCCAATCCGCACTCAATTTCATTTCTAGCACATAGCCAAAAAATCGCCCCATTGACTTACATTGGAGTGCAGAAAAGGTCATTTTTTCTCTCGGTCCCTTTAAGAGGTAGGAGTTAAACAAGCTTAGGTCTGCGGTGCCCAGGGGGGACCCCATCCAGCCCGCACTGAGTTTCATTCCTACCACCTTAGGAAAAAAAGTCATTATTTTGAGGCTTAGAAGTCATTTCTGCAATTCCCATAGAAAATCAACGGCGTCTCTAATTCAATTGTGTGGAGCGCATATCAGGTGGGTTTTCTCTGCCGGCTTAAGAGATACACGTGAAACTAAAGCCGATCCTGGGTGCCTAGGGTGCCTGTCATCCAATCCGCACTCAATTTCATTTCTAGCACATAGCCAAAAAATCGCCCCATTGACTTACATTGGAGTGCAGAAAAGGTCATTTTTTCTCGGTCCCTTTAAGAGGTAGGAGTTAAACAAGCTTAGGTCTGCGGTGCCCAGGGGGACCCCATCCAGCCCGCACTGAGTTTCATTCCTACCACCTTAGGAAAAAAAGTCATTATTTTGAGGCTTAGAAGTCATTTCTGCAATTCCCATAGAAAATCAACGGCGTCTCTAATTCAATTGTGTGGAGCGCATATCAGGTGGGTTTTCTCTGCCGGCTTAAGAGATACACGTGAAACTAAAGCCGATCCTGGGTGCCTAGGGTGCCTGTCATCCAATCCGCACTCAATTTCATTTCTAGCACATAGCCAAAAAATCGCCCCATTGACTTACATTGGAGTGCAGAAAAGGTCATTTTTTCTCGGTCCCTTTAAGAGGTAGGAGTTAAACAAGCTTAGGTCTGCGGTGCCCAGGGGGGACCCCATCCAGCCCGCACTGAGTTTCATTCCTACCACCTTAGGAAAAAAAGTCATTATTTTGAGGCTTAGAAGTCATTTCTGCAATTCCCATAGAAAATCAACGGCGTCTCTATTCAATTGTGTGGAGCGCATATCAGGTGGGTTTTCTCTGCCGGCTTAAGAGATACACGTGAAACTAAAGCCGATCCTGGGTGCCTAGGGTGCCTGTCATCCAATCCGCACTCAATTTCATTTCTAGCACATAGCCAAAAAATCGCCCCATTGACTTACATTGGAGTGCAGAAAAGGTCATTTTTTCTCGGTCCCTTTAAGAGGTAGGAGTTAAACAAGCTTAGGTCTGCGGTGCCCAGGGGGGACCCCATCCAGCCCGCACTGAGTTTCATTCCTACCACCTTAGGAAAAAAAGTCATTATTTTGAGGCTTAGAAGTCATTTCTGCAATTCCCATAGAAAATCAACGG